>NC_136270.1:19016141-19158152 GCF_964187855.1 Myxine glutinosa | reverse complement strand
AGAGGATTGGACAAATACGGTCAAGTCTTTGATGCAGTGCCATGGCACAATGGACCAGCTGGAATATATTTCCACAAACTGTGTAAAGTTCAACTGGCCAGTAACTATAAATTGGAGCAGGCACTAAAGCGACAAAAGAAGTGTTTTGAAACAGAAATCTCTCGCAGCGATGATGTAGCTGACGAAGCACCTGGACCATCTTGCGCTCAGAGACAATCACGATCACAAACCGGTATTATACAAGACAAACATTTGTGTATTTGGTGTATGAAGGGAGAAGACCTGAAACACCCTGGACGGGACAAGTGGCACATCATGCAACAAATGGATGCATGGCATGTCTTCAAAGGTCACACAGTCCATCTGGACGACGAGAATATGCGGGATCGCATTTTGACACTGATTGATTCCACGTCAGATCCATTTGCCACAGAGATCCGCTACCATCGGTCATGTTGGACGAAATACATCAAAGTCCATGATTTATAATGATCAACATTTGCACATGCACAATGTACGACTGGCAGAAGTACGTCAAATGTTTTTCAAACATGTGCGCACTGTAATTTTTGAAAGACATGAACTCCGAACACTACAGAGCCTTCTACAAGACTACACGCAAATGCTGGTGAACTTTGGCATGACTGTGAACACTGTGAAGTCTAGCACAATAAAATCTATGCTCCAAACGGAATTCAGCGACCAAATTGGTTTCCACGAAAGAGTTACAAAAAACAAGAGCTCAATGGTTTTTGACACGTCAGCTGGTGGAACATACATAGAAGCTGCTGTAAATTGCCTAGGTGCAACTGATGACCAACTCGTCTCAATTGTAGCGCAACGAATTAGAGCTGAAGCAGCAAAAGTATCGCCAATGATCTGGCCACCTCACATTGACGATTTACTCAATGAGGACGAAACAAGCAGCCTACTGAAACAGCTCATTTCCCGTCTAAAGTCTTCAAAACCTCAGCGTGACCTTGATATGGAGGATGACAACTCTGCAGTTATCGCTT
This sequence comes from Myxine glutinosa, assembly GCF_964187855.1. Classification (NCBI taxonomy): domain Eukaryota; kingdom Metazoa; phylum Chordata; class Myxini; order Myxiniformes; family Myxinidae; genus Myxine; species Myxine glutinosa. The sequence goes on along the minus strand of NC_136270.1, from coordinate 19,157,136 downwards.
TGACTGCCTTGCTCTCTTCATATATGACAGGCAAACGAACTTCATTTGGAACAAGGTTGTCTGTTATGATACACGGACTAACACAAACATCCAACACAAACAAACTGTTATAACAACTATTGTCATTTTCAACCCTACCGTATATGCTACTTGTGCAATGTGTATCACTGCTTGTAAATGTAATGTCATGTCACTGTAAATATAATAAAACAAAATAGAGAAAGATAAATTCTTTCTTACTGATTGCAAATGAAAACCTTGAACATTGTGTCAAATAAAAGACGTTGCAATAGATACAATGTACAGTAGCCATAACTGCTTATCTAACGGGCGAGAGGCAGCCATCTTGGCTCGTTACCTGCTCAAAAAGTCATTCATAGTAACAGTAAGGTTATAAATGAAAACACTAGTCATGTAAAACTGTATTTAGACGCCAGCGATGAATCTATGGTATGCACAATTATGAACATATACAATACATGGTTTTTTGCAGCGGCCATCTTGGATTTTGGTCAACATTAATCATTTAATATCATTTTAAGTCACAATATCACTTGACTGATGTAAGATGCAAGATCTGGGCCCAGAAAAACCCACATATGGACACCCAATATGTATATGTAGCATTCACGTAGGCGGAAATATGCCCGATTTCGCGGTTTTGGCGGACATCTTGGATTTTGTCCTCTGGCCGAGTTAGCCCGCATTTTAAAAAAAGATACCCAAGCTTATTTTTTTATATATATTTTTATCTTTCAAAATCAACCTTCAAACCTTGATCACGGGAAAATGGTCACGAACTCTATTGGGAGCTCCCCTACTATTATGTTAGTGTTGAAAAACCACTTTTCGCACTTATGTTAGTGTTGAAAAACCACTTTTGGCACTTGTGTTGGTGCAGGAAACCACTTTTGCACTTGTATTAGTGTGGAAAAACCACTTTTCGCACTTCTGTTAGTGTTGAAAAACCACTTTTCGCACTCTGTGTTAGTGTTGAAAAACCACTTTTCGCACTTCTGTTCGTGTTGAAAAACCACTTTTCGCACTTGTGTTGGTGCATGAAACCACTTTTGCACTTGTATTAGTGTGGAAAAAACACTTTTCGCACTTGTCTTAGTGTTGAAAAACCTCTTTTCGCACTTGTGTTAGTGTTGAAAAACCACTTTTCGCACTTGTGTTGGTGCAGGAAACCACTTTTGCACTTGTATTAGTGTGGAAAAACCACTTTTCGCACTTGTGTTTGTGTTGAAAAACCACTTTTCGCACTTGTGTTAGTGTTGAAAAACCACTTTTCGCACTTGTGTTAGTGTTGAAAAACCACTTTTCGCACTTGTGTTAGTGCAGGAAACCACTTTTGCACTTGTATTAGTGTGGAAAAAACACTTTTTGCACTTGTGATAGTGTTGAAAAACCACTTTTCGCACTTGTGTTAGTGTTGAAAAACCACTTTTCGCACTTGTGTTGGAAAACCACTTTTCGCACTTGTGTTGGTGCAGGAAACCACTTTTGCACTTGTATTAGTGTGGAAAAAACACTTTTCGCACTTGTCTTAGTGTTGAAAAACCACTTTTCGCACTTGTGTTAGTGTTGAAAAACCACTTTTCGCACTTTTGTTAGTGCAGGAAACCACTTTTGCACTTGTATTAGTGTGGAAAAAAACACTTTTCGCACTTGTGTTAGTGTTGAAAAACCACTTTTCGCACTTGTGTTAGTGTGGAAAACCACTTTTTGCACTTGTGTTAGTGTGGAAAACCACTTTTCGCACTTGTGTTGGTGCAGGAAACCACTTTTGCACGTGTTAGCGTGGAAAACCACTTTTCGCACTTGTGTTAGTGTTGAAAAACCACTTTTCGCAGTTGTGTTAGTGTTGAAAAACCACTTTTCGCACTTGTGTTGGTACAGGAAACCACTTTTGCACTTGTATTAGTGTGGAAAAACCACTTTTCGCACTTGTGTTAGTGTTGAAAAACCACTTTTCGCACTTGTGTTCGTGTTGAAAAACCACTTTTCGCACTTGTGTTGGTGCAGGAAACCACTTTTGCACTTGTATTAGTGTGGAAAAAACACTTTTCGTACTTGTCTTAGTGTTGAAAAACCACTTTTCGCACTTGTGTTAGTGTTGAAAAACCACTTTTCGCACTTGTGTTAGTGTTGAAAAACCACTTTTCGCACTTGTGTTACTGCAGGAAACCACTTTTGCACTTGTATTAGTGTGGAAAAAACACTTTTCGTACTTGTCTTAGTGTTGAAAAACCACTTTTCGCACTTGTGTTAGTGTTGAAAAACCACTTTTTGCACTTGTGATAGTGTTGAAAAACCACTTTTCGCACTTGTGTTAGTGTTGAAAAACCACTTTTCGCACTTGTGTTAGTGTTGAAAAACCACTTTTCGCACTTGTGTTGGTGCAAGAAACCACTTTTGCACTTGTATTAGTGTGGAAAAAACACTTTTTGCACTTGTGATAGTGTTGAAATACCACTTTTTGCACTTGTGTTAGCGTTGAAAAACCACTTTTCGCACTTGTGTTAGCGTTGAAAAACCACTTTTCGCACTTGTGTTGGTGCAGGAAACCACTTTTGCACTTGTATTAGTGTGGAAAAAACACTTTTCGCACTTGTGTTAGTGTTGAAAAACCACTTTTCGCACTTGTGTTAGTGTTGAAAAACCACTTTTCGCACTTGTGTTAGTGTTGACAAACCACTTTTCACACTTGTGTTTGTGCAGGAAACCACTTTTGCACTTGTATTAGTGTGGAAAAAACACTTTTCGCACTTGTCTTAGTGTTGAAAAACCACTTTTCGCACTTGTGTTAGTGTTGAAAAACCACTTTTCGCACTTGTGTTAGTGTTGAGAAACCACTTTTCGCACTTGTGTTGGTGCAGGAAACCACTTTTGCACTTGTATTAGTGTGGAAAAAACACTTTTCGCACTTGTGTTAGTGTTGAAAAACCACTTTTCGCACTTGTGTTAGTGTTGAAAAACCACTTTTCGCACTTATGTTAGTCTTGAAAAACCACTTTTCGCACTTGTGTTGGTGCAGGAAAACCACTTTTGCACTTGTGTTAGTGTGGAAAACCACTTTTTGCACTTGTGTTGGTGCAGGAAACCACTTTTGCACTTGTGTTAGTGTGGAAAACCTCTTTTCGCACTTGTGTTGGTGCAGGAAACCACTTTTGCACTTGTGTTAGTGTGGAAAACCACTTTTCGCACTTGTGTTAGTGTTGAAAAACCACTTTTCGCACTTGTGTTAGTGTTGAAAAACCACTTTTCGCACTTGTGTTAGTGTTGAAAAACCACTTTTCACACTTGTGTTGGTGCAGGAAACCACTTTTGCACTTGTATTAGTGTGGAAAAAACACTTTTTGCACTTGTGATGGTGTTGAAATACCACTTTTCGCACTTGTGTTAGCGTTGAAAAACCACTTTTCACACTTGTGTTAGTGTTGAAAAACCACTTTTCGCACTTGTGTTGGTGCAGGAAACCACTTTTGCACTTGTATTAGTGTGGAAAAAACACTTTTTGCACTTGTGATAGTGTTGAAATACCACTTTTCGCACTTGTGTTAGCGTTGAAAAACCACTTTTCGCACTTGTGTTTGTGCAGGAAACCACTTTTGCACTTGTATTCGTGTGGAAAAACCACTTTTCGCACTTGTGTTAGTGTTGAAAAACCACTTTTCGTACTTGTGTTAGTGTTGAAAAACCACTTTTCGTACTTGTGTTAGTGTTGAAAAACCACTTTTCGCACTTGTGTTAGTGTTGAAAAACAACTTTTCGCACTTGTGTTGGTGCAGGAAACCACTTTTGCACTTGTATTAGTGTGGAAAACCACTTTTCGCACTTGTGTTAGTGTTGAAAAACCACTTTTCACACTTGTGTTAGTGTTGAAAAACCACTTTTGGCACTTGTGTTGGTGCAGGAAACCACTTTTGCACTTGTATTAGTGTGGAAAAACCACTTTTCGCACTTGTGTTAGTGTTGAAAAACCACTTTTCGCACTTGTGTTGGTGCAGGAAACCACTTTTGCACTTGTATTAGTGTGGAAAACCACTTTTCGCACTTGTGTTAGTGTTGAAAAACCACTTTTCGCACTTGTGTTAGTGTTGAAAAACCACTTTTCGCACTTGTGTTGGTGCAGGAAACCACTTTTGCACTTGTATTAGTGTGGAAAAAACACTTTTTGCACTTGTGATAGTGTTGAAATACCACTTTTCGCACTTGTATTGGTGCAGGAAACCACTTTTGCACTTGTATTAGTGTGGAAAAAACACTTTTCGCACTTGTGTTAGTGCAGGAAACCACTTTTGCACTTGTATTAGTGTGGAAAAAACACTTTTGCACTTGTGATAGTGTTGAAAAACCACTTTTCGCACTTGTTTTAGTGTTGAAAAACCACGTTTCGCACTTGTGTTAGTGTTGAAAAACCACTTTTCGCACTTGTGTTGGTGCAGGAAACCACTTTTGCACTTGTATTAGTGTGGAAAAAACACTTTTCGCACTTGTCTTAGTGTTGAAAAACCACTTTTCGCACTTGTGTTAGTGTTGAAAAACCACTTTTCACACTTGTTTGTGCAGGAAACCACTTTTGCACTTGTATTAGTGTGGAAAAACCACTTTTCGCACTTGTGTTAGTGTTGAAAAACCACTTTTCGCACTTATGTTAGTGTTGAAAAACCACTTTTCACACTTGTGTTTGTGCAAGAAACCACTTTTCGCACTTGTGTTGGTGCAGGAAAACCACTTTTGCACTTGTATTAGAGCGGAAAAACCACTTTTCGCACTTGTGTTAGTGTTGAAAAACCACTTTTCGCACTTGTGTTAGTGTTGAAAAACCACTTTTCGCACTTGTGTTGGTACAGGAAACCACTTTTGCACTTGTATTAGTGTGGAAAAACCACTTTTCGCACTTGTGTTAGTGTTGAAAAACCACTTTTCGCACTTGTGTTCGTGTTGAAAAACCACTTTTCGCACTTGTGTTCGTGTTGAAAAACCACTTTTCGCACTTGTGTTCGTGTTGAAAAACCACTTTTCGCACTTGTGTTGGTGCAGGAAACCACTTTCGCACTTGTATTAGTGTGGAAAAAACACTTTTTGCACTTGTGATAGTGTTGAAAAACCACTTTTCGCACTTGTGTTAGTGTTGAAAAACCACTTTTCGCACTTGTGTTCGTGTTGAAAAACCACTTTTCGCACTTGTGTTAGTGTTGAAAAACCACTTTTTGCACTTGTGTTAGTGTTGAAAAACCACTTTTCGCACTTGTGTTACTGCAGGAAACCACTTTTGCACTTGTATTAGTGTTGAAAAACCACTTTTCGCACTTGTGTTAGTGTTGAAAAACCACTTTTCGCACTTGTGTTTGTGTTGAAAAACCACTTTTCGCACTTGTGTTGGTGCAGGAAACCACTTTTGCACTTGTATTAGTGTGGAAAAAACACTTTTTGCACTTGTGATAGTGTTGAAAAACAACTTTTCGCACTTGTGTTAGCGTTGAAAAACCACTTTTCGCACTTGTGTTAGTGTTGAAAAAACACTTTTCGCACTTGTGTTGGTGCAGGAAACCACTTTTGCACTTGTATTAGTGTGGAAAAAACTTTTTGCACTTGTGATAGTGTTGAAATACCACTTTTCGCACTTGTGTTAGCGTTGAAAAACCACTTTTCGCACTTGTATTTGTGCAGGAAACCACTTTTGCACTTGTATTCGTGTGGAAAAACCACTTTTCGCACTTGTGTTAGTGTTGAAAAACAACTTTTCTCACTTGTGTTAGTGTTGAAAAACCACTTTTGGCACTTGTGTTAGTGTTGAAAAACCACTTTTCGCACTTGTGTTAGTGTTGAAAAACAACTTTTCGCACTTGTGTTGGTGCAGGAAACCACTTTTGCACTTGTATTAGTGTGGAAAACCACTTTTCGCACTTGTGTTAGTGTTGAAAAACCACTTTTCGCACTTATGTTAGTGTTGAAAAACCACTTTTGGCACTTGTGTTGGTGCAGGAAACCACTTTTGCACTTGTATTAGTGTGGAAAAACCACTTTTCGCACTTCTGTTAGTGTTGAAAAACCACTTTTCGCACTTGTGTTAGTGTTGAAAAACCACTTTTCGCACTTGTGTTCGTGTTGAAAAACCACTTTTCGCACTTGTGTTGGTGCATGAAACCACTTTTGCACTTGTATTAGTGTGGAAAAAAAACACTTTTCGCACTTGTCTTAGTGTTGAAAAACCTCTTTTCGCACTTGTGTTAGTGTTGAAAAACCACTTTTCGCACTTGTGTTGGTGCAGGAAATCACTTTTGCACTTGTATTAGAGCGGAAAAAACCACTTTTCGCACTTGTGTTAGTGTTGAAAAACCACTTTTCGCACTTGTGTTAGTGTTGAAAAACCACTTTTCGCACTTGTGTTAGTGTTGAAAAACCACTTTTCGCACTTGTGTTAGTGTTGAAAAACCACTTTTCGCACTTGTGTTGGTGCAGGAAACCACTTTTGCACTTGTATTAGTGTGGAAAAAACACTTTTCGCACTTGTCTTAGTGTTGAAAAACCACTTTTCGCACTTGTGTTAGTGTTGAAAAACCACTTTTCGCACTTGTGTTAGTGTTGAAAAACCACTTTTCGCACTTGTGTTAGTGTTGAAAAACCACTTTTCGCACTTGTGTTGGTGCAGGAAACCACTTTTGCACTTGTATTAGTGTGGAAAAAACACTTTTCGCACTTGTCTTAGTGTTGAAAAACCACTTTTCGCACTTGTGTTAGTGTTGAAAAACCACTTTTCGCACTTGTGTTAGTGCAGGAAACCACTTTTGCACTTGTATTAGTGTGGAAAAAACACTTTTCGCACTTGTGTTAGTGTTGAAAAACCACTTTTCGCACTTGTGTTAGTGTTGAAAAACCACTTTTCACACTTGTGTTTGTGCAGGAAACCACTTTTGCACTTGTATTAGTGTGGAAAAAACACTTTTCGCACTTGTCTTAGTGTTGAAAACCACTTTTCGCACTTGTGTTAGTGTTGAAAAACCACTTTTCGCACTTGTGTTGGTGCAGGAAACCACTTTTGCACTTGTATTAGTGTGGAAAAAACACTTTTCGCACTTGTGTTAGTGTTGAAAAACCACTTTTCGCACTTGTGTTAGTGTTGAAAAACCACTTTTCGCACTTGTGTTAGTGTTGAAAAACCACTTTTCGCACTTGTGTTGGTGCAGGAAAACCACTTTTGCACTTGTGTTAGTGTGGAAAACCACTTTTTGCACTTGTGTTAGTGTTGAAAAACCACTTTTTGCACTTGTGTTGGTGCAGGAAACCACTTTTGCACTTGTGTTAGTGTGGAAAACCACTTTTCGCACTTGTGTTAGTGTTGAAAAACCACTTTTCGCACTTGTGTTAGTGTTGAAAAACCACTTTTCGCACTTGTGTTAGTGTTGAAAAACCACTTTTCGCACTTGTGTTAGTGCAAGAAACCACTTTTGCACTTGTATTAGTGTTGAAAAACCACTTTTCGCACTTGTGTTAGTGTTGAAAAACCACTTTTCGCACTTGTGTTAGTGTTGAAAAACCACTTTTCGCACTTGTGTTAGTGTTGAAAAACCACTTTTCGCACTTGTGTTGTGCAGGAAACCACTTTTGCACTTGTATTAGTGTGGAAAAAACACTTTTCGCACTTGTGTTAGTGTTGAAAAACCACTTTTCGCACTTGTGTTAGTGTTGAAAAACCACTTTTCGCACTTGTGTTAGTGTTGAAAAACCACTTTTCGCACTTGTGTTAGTGTTGAAAAACCACTTTTCGCACTTGTGTTAGTGTTGAAAAACCACTTTTCGCACTTGTGTTGGTGCAGGAAACCACTTTTGCACTTGTATTAGTGTGGAAAAAACACTTTTCGCACTTGTGTTAGTGTTGAAAAACCACTTTTCGCACTTGTGTTAGTGTTGAAAAACCACTTTTCGCACTTGTGTTAGTGTTGAAAAACCACTTTTCGCACTTGTGTTGGTGCAGGAAAACCACTTTTGCACTTGTGTTAGTGTGGAAAACCACTTTTTGCACTTGTGTTAGTGTGAAAAACCACTTTTCGCACTTGTGTTGGTGCAGGAAACCACTTTTGCACTTGTGTTAGTGTGGAAAACCACTTTTCGCACTTGTGTTAGTGTTGAAAAACCACTTTTCGCACTTGTGTTAGTGTTGAAAAACCACTTTTCGCACTTGTGTTGGTGCAGGAAACCACTTTTGCACTTGTATTAGTGTGGAAAAAACACTTTTTGCACTTGTGATAGTGTTGAAATACCACTTTTCGCACTTGTGTTAGCGTTGAAAAACCACTTTTCGCACTTGTGTTAGTGTTGAAAAACCACTTTTCGCACTTGTGTTGGTGCAGGAAACCACTTTTGCACTTGTATTAGTGTGGAAAAAACACTTTTTGCACTTGTGATAGTGTTGAAATACCACTTTTCGCACTTGTGTTAGCGTTGAAAAACCACTTTTCGCACTTGTGTTAGTGTTGAAAAACCACTTTTCGCACTTGTGTTGGTGCAGGAAACCACTTTTGCACTTGTATTAGTGTGGAAAAAACACTTTTTGCACTTGTATTAGTGTTGAAAAACCACTTTTCACACTTGTGTTTGTGCAGGAAACCACTTTTGCACTTGTATTAGTGTGGAAAAAACACTTTTTGCACTTGTGTTAGTGTTGAAAAACCACTTTTCACACTTGTGTTGGTGCAGGAAACCACTTTTGCACTTGTATTAGTGTGGAAAAAACACTTTTCACACTTGTCTTAGTGTTGAAAAACCACTTTTCGCACTTGTGTTAGTGTTGAAAAACCACTTTTCGCACTTATGTTAGTCTTGAAAAACCACTTTTCGCACTTGTGTTGGTGCAGGAAAACCACTTTTGCACTTGTGTTAGTGTGGAAAACCACTTTTTGCACTTGTGTTAGTGTTGAAAAACCACTTTTCGCACTTGTTAGTGTTGAAAAACCACTTTTCACACTTGTGTTGGTGCAGGAAACCACATTTGCACTTATATTAGTGTGGAAAAAACACTTTTTCCACTTGTGATAGTGTTGAAAACCACTTTTCGCACTTGTGTTAGTGCAGGAAACCACTTTTGCACTTGTATTAGTGTGGAAAAAACACTTTTCGCACTTGTGTTAGTGTTGAAAAACCACTTTTCGCACTTGTGTTAGTGTTGAAAAACCACTTTTCGCACTTGTGTTAGTGTTGAAAAACCACTTTTCACACTTGTGTTTGTGCAGGAAACCACTTTTGCACTTGTATTAGTGTGGAAAAAACACTTTTCGCACTTGTCTTAGTGTTGAAAAACTTTTCGCACTTGTGTTAGTGTTGAAAAACCACTTTTCGCACTTGTGTTCATGTTGAAAAACTACTTTTCGCACTTGTGTTGGTGCAGGAAACCACTTTTGCACTTGTATTAGTGTGGAAAAACCACTTTTCGCACTTGTGTTAGTGTTGAAAAACCATTTTTCGCACTTGTGTTAGTGTTGAAAAAACCACTTTTCGCACTTGTGTTGGTGCAGGAAACCACTTTTGCACTTGTGTTAGTGTGGAAAAACCACTTTTTGCACTTGTGTTAGTGTTGAAAAACCACTTTTCGCACTTGTGTTAGTGTTGAAAAACCACTTTTCGCACTTGTGTTAGTGTTGAAAACCCACTTTTCACACTTGTGTTGGTGCAGGAAACCACTTTTGCACTTGTATTAGTGTGGAAAAAACACTTTTCGCACTTTTGTTAGTGTTGAAAAACCACTTTTCGCACTTGTGTTGGTTAGGGTTATCAGATTATGTTATCAGACTGTCATTATCAGATTATGTTATCAGACTGTCATTATCAGATTATGTTATCAGACTGTCATTATCAGATTATGTTATCAGACTGTCATTATCAGATTATGTTATCAGACTGTCATTATCAGATTATGTTATCAGACTGTCATTATCAGATTATGTTATCAGACTGTCATTATCAGATTATGTTATCAGACTGTCATTATCAGATTATGTTATCAGACTGTCATTATCAGATCATGTTATCAGACTGTCATTATCAGATTATGTTATCAGACTGTCATTATCAGATTATGTTATCAGACCGTCATTATCAGATTATGTTATCAGACCGTCATTATCAGATCATGTTATCAGACTGTCATTATCAGATTATGTTATCAGACTGTCATTATCAGATTATGTTATCAGACTGTCATCAGATTATGTTATCAGACTGTCATTATCAGATTATGTTATCTGACTGTCATTATCAGATTATGTTATCTGACTGTCATTATCAGATTATGTTATCAGACTGTCAATATCAGATTATGTTATCAGACTGTCATTATCAGATCATGTTATCAGATCATGTTATCAGACTGTCATTATCAGATCATGTTATCAGACTGTCATTATCAGATCATGTTATCAGACTGTCATTATCAGATCATGTTATCAGACTGTCATTATCAGATCATGTTATCAGACTGTCATTATCAGATCATGTTATCAGACTGTCATTATCAGATCATGTTATCAGACTGTCATTATCAGATCATGTTATCAGACTGTCATTATCAGATCATGTTATCAGACTGTCATTATCAGATCATGTTATCAGACTGTCATTATCAGATCATGTTATCAGACTGTCATTATCAGATCATGTTATCAGACTGTCATTATCAGATCATGTTATCAGACTGTCATTATCAGATCATGTTATCAGACTGTCATTATCAGATCATGTTATCAGACTGTCATCAGATCATGTTATCAGACTGTCATCAGATCATGTTATCAGACTGTCATCAGATCATGTTATCAGACTGTCATCAGATCATGTTATCAGACTGTCATCAGATCATGTTATCAGACTGTCATCAGATCATGTTATCAGACTGTCATTATCAGATTACTCATTACCTGAGACAAGACAGCACCGGTGCCGTACGACGAGCTGTCACACGCCAGAATGAGAGGACGTCAAGGTTCGTAATGTCCGATTACTGTGTCTGCAGTGAGCCGAGCTTTGATTCGTTCGACTGCTGCTTGTTCCATCAAACTCCACCTCCAACGAACATCTCGATGCAGCATGCGAGTCAGCGGAGCAAGCTCAGTGCTCAGGTGGCTGACAAACATCTGAACTTTGTCCCTTGGGCTGGGCATGTCTGCTGTAGCGTCGACTTTCTGAGGAGGTTTTGACAGCCTCTCTGGGGTGATGACATGCCCCAGGTACTCCACTAGCTTCTGAAAGAATAAGCATTTGTCCCTCGTTCAAGCGAAGGCCATGATCAGCTAACTAAGACATCCATCACCTTGTAAATGTTCTCAAGATGTTGTTCGTCCGTGGCGCTCGCAATGATGTCATCCAACTCCAAGTAGCATTGGGTAGGTAAGTTAAAGTTGGTACAAAGACGATTCATCACCTTCTGCCACTTTGCCGGAGCTGAAGTGATCCCGAAACAAAGACAGTTGTACTGGTACATCGCCCAACACGTTGATGGTAAGGAGGTGACGATCCTCCAGCGCGATCTTGAGATGAAAGTAGACATCGCGCAAGTCCAACTTCGTGAAGTACCGACTCCCCGCCAACTTTGAATATATCTCATCAATGGATGGCAGTGGATACTGCTCCACACAGAGCTTGGGGTTAACAGTCGCTTTAAAATCACCACACAGGTGAATACCTCCATTCTGCTTAAGCACTGCGACCACGGGCATCGCCCACTCAGAGTGTTCCACCGGTTCAATGACCCAAATATTTTCCATTTCATCGAGCTCCGCTTTGACCCGATCGCGAAGGGCATACGGCACCGGTCGAGGCTTACAGAATCGCGGACTGACACCCTCCTTCAGGTGCAGGTGACATTGAGCACCTTCGAGCTTCCCAAGTTCAGGCCCGAATAGAACTTGGTGTTTTTCAAGATCCCCTCCAAGCGCGAAGGAGACGGAAATGACGTGTGGACACTGTAAATGTTTACACCAATCCAGACGAATGATGTGCAACCAATCATGACCCAGTAGAGATGGTCCAGAACCATCAACCACATGCAGAGGAAACACCACTTGCTGGTCCTGATAACGAACCTATACATCCATCAAGACTAATGGCTTAATCATCTACCCTGTGTAAGTATGAAGGGTAGTGTGTATCGAGGCTAACACCGGACAACCCAACTAATGCCAGATCCGTTTACTCACGTGACTGACTGATGCCCCGGTATCCACTGTGAAGTTGACTGGCCTTCCATTCACACTGACAACCCACACAAAGGGGAAATTCGCAGCTGACATCATCGGTTTAAAAGTGTTCATTTGCTTGAAAAAAAACAAAAAACGTTTCTCCTGGAGTCTCCGCACGTCTCCGGCCACTCCGGGTGGTGTTTAGTATGTACAGTATGAGTCGTATGACCCACGCCACGAGCAAAGATCGTTTTTGCCGCACAGCCAAGAGGTGCTCTTCTCTCTTCTTCTTTCTTTTTCCCACCCTTTCTTGCTTGAAAGAAAAGGTATTGAATCCTTTCCACAGCTGTTTTTGTGCACCACTGTCATCATTCAAAATCCCATGAAGTGTCAATGGAGTGGATATGGGGTAAACTTTAAGAAAAAAGAAAAATAAATATGAATAGGTCCTATTTCTGATCCCACAACTTACCCGACATTTCTTATGTAATACACCTTAAATGACACGAATCGTCTATGCATGCTTTGTAAACTATTGACATTCCCACAACCGTAACACTACCCCCTTTCCTCCTCCAGAGCCGTCCCGACTCGCAACCTTAACAACAACAACAAACAGCAAAAATTCACCACGGGGAGGTGCCAAACAGGACACAAATCTGCCATATTATCTACCCTGAACGAATGCCGGATCACCTACTTTACCCCAACTTAATCGAAAACACATTTTGACTTACTATGCATTACACAGAGATAACAATAAAGAGAAATCAGATATTGCAAATCCTCGCCAGGATGTATTTTCAGTGGTTTTTAAGGCTTTTGTGTTAAAACAAATATGGCGGCCGAAACACGTGACCGATGACGTCATTATTATTTTTTTCCTCGTTTGAGAGAAGGTTGGAGAGAAATTTATTCCTAGATTATGCTCAAGAAATTCTATCTTGATCAGATGAAGTTTTGTACTTGTCGAATTATGATGTCATGATGGAGGCACCTATGATGTCATCATTAACAGATGTTATTCCCCATGGAGAGTTCTTTACAATGACCCATGTCTCAATTTTTTCTATTCAGCACTTTCGGAGCTATAGAGGTGCAAATGTTTTCGTTTTTCCCAAGATGGTGGACGAACCACGTGACCTATGACGTCATAATTATCATTCCAAAATTCTACAGGTGGAGTTGCACTTATGGTGCAAATTTACCGTCAATCGGACCAACTGTTGCAGAGAAAATCATATTTATTCTGTGTGGACAAATAGACAGACAAACAGACAAACAGACAGACAAACAAACAGCCAAACAAACAAATGCAATACCCTTTCCTCAGTCGAGGGTAATTAGGCATAAATTTCAAGTTCCAAACACTCAACAAAAACAGGACAAATGTCCCTCAGTCTCAACGACATGGCAGTTGGCACAATGCCAAAAAGATCTAGGATGCATCAAGAGAAGGCATGATGCAGGTGACGAAAGGTAAGTTGGCAGTGTGTGTGCTGCTCCCCCTCCATGTTTCCTTCTCTATCCTTGCTCCTTTTTCTTTCTCCAATCTCACTTTCTCTTTCAAACTGACCAATCTCCCGGTCATGTTTCCTCCGTGTTTCCTTCTCTATCCTTCCTCTTTTTTCATTCTCCAATCTCAATTTCTCTGTCAAACTGACCAATCTCCCAGTCATGTTCCCTCCGTGTTTCCTTCTCTATCCTTGTTCCTTTTTTTCTCCAATCTCACTTTCTCTTTCAAACTGACCAATCTCCTGGTCAGGTTCCCTCTATGTTTCCTTCTCTATCCTTCCTCTTTTTTCATTCTCCAATCTCACTTTCTCTGTCAAACTGACCAATCTCCCGGTCATGTTCCCTCCGTGTTTCCTTCTCTATCCTTGCTCCTTTTTCATTCTCCAATCTCACTTTCTCTTTCATACTGATCAATCTCCCGGTCAGGTTCCCTCCATGTTTCCTCCTCTACCCATGCTCTTTTTTCATTCTCCAATCTCACTTTCTCTTTCAAACTGACCAATCTCCGGGTCATGTTCCCTCCATGTTTCCTTCTCTATACTTGCTCTTTTATCATTCTCCAATCTCACTTTCTCTTTCAAACTGACCAATCTCCCGGTCAGTTTCCCTCCATGTTTCCTTCTCTATACTTGCTCCTTTTTCATTCTCCAATCTCACTTTTTCTTTCAAACTGACCAATCTCCCGGTCATGTTCCCTCCATGTTTCCTTTTCTACCCTTACTCATTTTTCATTCTCCAATCTCACTTTTTCTTTCAAACTGACCAATTTCCCAGTCACGTTCCCCTCCATGTTTCCTTCTCTATCCTTGCTTTTTTTTTTTCATTCTCCAATCTCACTTTTTCTTTCAACTGACCAATCTCCCGGCCACGTTCCCTCCATGTTTCCTTCTCTATCCTTGCTCTTTTTTTCATTCTCCAATCTCACTTTTTCTTTCAAACTGACCAATCTCCCGGTCACGTTCCCTCCATGTTTCCGTCTCTATCCTTGCTCTTTTTTCATTCTCCAATGTCACTTTTTCTTTCAAACTGACCAATCTCCCAGTCAAGTTCCCTCCATGTTTCCTTCTCTATCCTTCCTCTTTTTTTCATTCTCCAATCTCACTTTTTCTTTCAAACTGACCAATCTCCCGGTCATATTCCCTCCATGTTTCCTCGTCTATCCTTGCTCCTTTTTCATTCTCCAATCTCACGTTCTCTTTCAAACTGACCAATCTCCGAGTCATGTTCCCTCCATGTTTCCTCCTCTATCCTTGCTCTTTTTTCATTCTCCAATCTCAATTTTTCTTTCAAACTGACCAATCTCCCAGTCAAGTTCCCTCCATGTTTCCTTCTCTATCCTTCCTCTTTTTTTCATTCTCCAATCTCACTTTCTCTTTCATGCTGATCAATCTCTCGGTCAGGTTCCCTCCATGTTTCCTCCTCGACCCCATGCTCTTTTTTCATTCTCCAATCTCACTTTTTCTTTCAAACTGACCAATCTCCCGGTCATGCTCCCTCCCCGTTTCCTTCTCCATCCTTGCTCCTTTTTCATTCTCCAATCTCACTTTCTCTTTCAAACTGACCAATCTCCGGGTCATGTTCCCTCCATGTTTCCTTCTCTATACTTGCTCTTTTTTCATTCTCCAATCTCACTTTCTCTTTCAAACTGACCAATCTCCTGGTCAGGTTCCCTCCATGTTTCCTCCTCGACCCCATGCTCTTTTTTCATTCTCCAATCTCACTTTTTCTTTCAACTGACCAATCTCCCGGCCACGTTCCCTCCATGTTTCCTTCTCTAGTCTTGCTTTTTTTTTTTCATTCTCCAATGTCACTTTTTCTTTCAACTGACCAATCTCCGGGTCATGTTCCCTCCATGTTTCCTTCTCTATCCTTGCTCTTTTTTCATTCTCCAATCTCACTGTTTCTTTCAAACTGACCAATCTCCCGGTCACGTTCCCTCCATGTTTCCTTCTCTATCCTTGCTCTTTTTTCATTCTCCACACTTTTTCTTTCAAACTGACCAATCTCCTGGTCAAGTTCCCTCCATGTTTCCTTCTCTATCCTTCCTCTTTTTTTCATTCTCCAATCTCACTGTTTTTCAAACTGACCAATCTCCCGGTCACGTTCCCTCCATGTTTCCTTCTCTATCCTTCCTCTTTTTTTCATTCTCCAATCTCACTTTTTCTTTCAAACTGACCAATCTCCAGGTCATGTTCCCTCCATGTTTCCTTCTCTATCCTTCCTCTTTTTTTCATTCTCCAATCTCACTTTCTCTTTCAAACTGACCAATCTCCCGGTCAGGTTCCCTCCATGTTTCCTTCTCGATACTTGCTCCTTTTTCATTCTCCAATCTCACTTTCTCTTTCAAACTGACCAATCTCCCGGTCACGTTCCCTCCATGTTTCCTTCTCTATCCTTGCTCTTTATTTCATTGTCCAATCTCACTTTTTCTTTCAAACTGACCAATCTCCCAGTCACGTTCCCTCCATGTTTCCTTCTCTTTCCTTGCTCTTTTTTTCATTCTCCAATCTCACTTTTTCTTTCAAACTCACCAATCTCCCGGTCATGTTCCCTCCATGTTTCCTTCTCTATCCTTGCTCTTTTTTCATTCTCCAATCTCACTTTTTCTTTCAAACTCACCAATCTCCCGGTCATGTTCCCTCCATGTTTCCTTCTCTATCCTTGCTCTTTTTTCATTCTCCAATCTCACTTTTTCTTTCAAACTGACCAATCTCCCGGTCACGTTCCCTCTGAAGGAGTCCGGGCTCCAGCATGATACGGACAAAAGGATGGCAAGGCACAAACTCGTCCGAGAAGATGTTTATTCGTAAAACCAACTCGGGAACCCTGTAAAAGCCCGTTTATCGGGCTGCCTTATAAAGCACAACCAAAAACCCAAACCGAAAGCCACGCCTCGCTTCGGTGGTCACGTGATCCACAGGTGTAGCTCATTATACCCGCACGCGCGGCACGCTTTGGCGGTCACGTGACCAGCCACTCTGGCGCCGGGGGATCCCCCCCGGTGACGTCACCGGCTGGAGCAAGGAGATTCTGATGCCGGTCTTGCTTGGGGGACCCATGGGTCGCTACACACGCCCCCCCAGAATGGACTTGGTCCAGGGAGGTCAACCTGAGGGGGTCCGGATGACCCAACCGAAACGACCCTTGGCCAGTCATGGGGGGGGGGGGTCCGGTGTGGTGGTGGGTGGTCGGACGGGGGGTGCAGGCAGGGAGGGTCCGGTGTGGTGGCGGGTGGTCGGACGGGGGGTGTAGGACGGGGGGGGCGGCCGAGGGGCCGGGCAAGTCCTCGGGGGAGGCTGCCGAGGTTCCTTGCGGGCCTCCCGAGGTTGCAGTTCGCGGGTGCAGTGCCGAGAAGGCTCGAGCGGTGCACGCGAAAAGCGGGTGAGCCAACCGAGGGGCTGGTCAAGGCCTCGGGGGAGGCTGCCGAGGTCCCTCGCGGGCCTCCCGAGGATGCGGGGCTGGTCAAGGCCTCGGGGGATGCAGTGGACGGGGGGCGGCCGAGGGCCGGGCAAGTCCTCGGGGGAGGCTGCCGAGGTTCCTCGCGGGCCTCCCGAGGTTGCAGTTCGCGGGTGCAGTGCCGAGAAAGCTCGAGCGGTGCACGCAAAAAGCGGGTGAGCCAACCGAGGGGCTGGTCGAGGCCTCGGGGGAGGCTGCCGAGGTCCCCCGCGGGCCTCCTGAGGATGCGGGGCTGGTCAAGGCCTCGGGGGATGCAGTGGACGGGGGGCGGCCGAGGGCCGGGCAAGTCCTCGGGGGAGGCTGCCGAGGTTCCTCGCGGACCTCCCGAGGTTGCAGTTCGCGGGTGCAGTGCCGAGAAGGCTCGAGCGGTGCACGCGAAAAGCGGGCGAGGCAACCAAGGGGCTGGTCAAGGCCTCGGGGGAGGCTGCCGAGGTTCCTTGCGGGCCTCCCGAGGATGCAGGGTCGGAGAAGTAGTTGCGGTTGTAGTAGTAGTTGCGCGAGGGTGACGAAGCGGCCGTGCCTTCGGAGGGTCTTGGAGTAGGCTCGCCCCTCTGGTCGTAGGAGGAGGAGCCGAGCGCGGTGCTCGAACCTCATAGTCATGGCCGTCGTCGTTTCCGAAACTCCGGCATTTCGAACCTGCGCCCGAAGGCGTGCGGGAGAAGCCGGCGTCACCAGCTTAGGTGGCTTCCCTGGCTAGGGAGTGCTTGCCGTGTCCGTTCGCAGCCCCCGCATCCGTGCGGGGGCAGTCGGGGTTGCGTGTTCAAATTTGGGGTCACCAGTGAAGGGTTCCGGACTCCAGCAGAATATGGATAAAAGATGGCAAGGCACAAACTCGTCCGAGAAGATGTTTATTCGTAAAACCAACTCGGGAACACTGTAAAGCCCGTTTATCGGGCTGTGGCGGACACAAAAGCCCACTGGCGTGGTGACATCATTCCGCGCACCAAGTGGGCGGTGGCCACGCCCGAAGGGTAGGCGTGGCCTCATGATATACAACCGGCACGCAGCCCGGAGCGCGCCAGGGTTACAATGAGCTCCTGAAATAAAGACGCTTATAAGTTACCGCTTGTCCGCTTCCTCCTTGCTCGCAAGCAGCACGCGTAACGCCGCGCTTTACTGGTGACCCCCTTGACATTGGATCTGCCGGAGCGATCCTTCCACACGCGATGCCATTGCCATGGCCAACTTCAAACTTCCCGAATTTTGGGAGGCTCAGGCCGAAGTCTGGTTCGTCCAGGCCGAAGCCCAATTTCAGCTTCGGCGCCTCACCGGCGATGACACGCGCTATTGCCACGTCGTCGCCTCCCTCAGGCCCGGCACGGCCGCTCGAGTTGTGTCCGTCCTTCGCCACCCACCGGACGGCCACAAGTACGAGGCACTCAAGCGGCTACTCCTAGCCACGTTCGGCCTCACGGACGACGCACGGGCCGACCGCCTCCTGGATCTCCCCGAGCTCAGTGACACGCACCCGTCGGTCTGAATGGACCATATGCTGTCACTGTTGGGCGACGAAGCCCCCGGTTCTCTATTCCGGGCGCTTTTCCGTCGCCAACTTCCAGCGCAGGTTCACCTCGCGTTGGCCGGGACCGGGCTAACGGAACCCCGAGCATTGGCAGCCGAGGCGGACAAGTACTTCGCCACTTCGGACACGCGGGCGAGAGTCGGCGTGGCCGTCACGGCCCTCGTGGCTGATGCTGCTGCTGATGCTGCTGATCCACAGCATCAGCTTATACAGCATATGCAGCATGCTGATATGCACCTCGTGACCGCCGCCACGCCCCGCCCACCGCCGCGGCGAAAACCGCCACCGCGGGGAAACCCGCCAACTCCACCGGCCTGGCGGAGCCAGCCGCGCTCCTCCAGCTCCACCACCTGGTGCTGGTTCCACGCCAAGTTCGGCCACGAAGCTCGGCAGTGTCATCCGCCATGCTCCTTCAACAGGTCGGGAAACGCCTGGGCCGGCGCTCAATAGTGGCGATGAGCGCCGGCCGTTCGAGCAGCCTGCTGTTCATAACGGACACCTTCTCCGGGCGCTGTTACCTGTGCGACACGGGAGCGCAGGTGAGTGTCATTCCCGCCGGCACGTCAGACAAGCACGCCGCGGGTGGGGGCCCTGCGCTGCTTGCCGCGAACAGGACGCCCATCCGTACGTACGGAAAACGCTGCCTCTCTCTGCGGTTCGGAGGGCAGGTTTTCCGATGGACGTTCGTCACCGCCGACGTGCCCATGGCACTGCTTGGCGCGGACTTCCTGTGCGCTAATGGGCTCCTGGTCGACGTCAAGCGCAGACGTCTTGTCCAGGCCGAGACGTTCAGCTCGCTCGCTTGTGCGTTGCCCAGCTCAACGAGCGGCTTGCCAAGCGGCTTGCCGAACGGTTCGGTTCCGGCCACGTTGGTCTGTACGCTTCCGGCAGCGGACGCATTCACCCGCCTCCTCGCCGGCTTCCCGGCCCTCACGCGGCCCACCTTCTCGGTGGGGGCCGTCAAGCACGGGGTGGCCCATCACATCCGCCACCGTCGGGCCACCGGTCTACGCCCGGGCATGCCGCCTCGAGCCGACGAAGCTGGCGGTGGCAAAAGCGGGGTTCGCTACCCTGGAGCGACTCGGCATCGTTCGGCACTCAGAGAGCGCTTGGGCGTCGCCGCTGCACATCGTGCCGAAGCCCGGCGGGGGATGGCGACCGTGCGGGGACTATCGCAGTCTCAATGACGCCACGACTCCCGACCGCTACCCCGTCCCCCACATTCAGGACTTTTCCGCCCGTTTGGCGGGCATGTCCTTCTTCTCGAAGGTGGACCTCATACGCGGCTACCATCAGGTCCCCGTCAGGACGTCCCGAAGACGGCGGTCATCACGCCATTCGGACTCTTCGAGTTCCTGCGCATGCCCTACGGTCTGAAGAATGCGGCTCAGGCGTTCCAGCGACTGATGGACAGCGTCCTGCGTGACTTGGATTTTGTCTACGTCTACCTGGATGATATCCTCGTCGCCAGCGCGTCCCGCGAAGAGCACCTACGCCACCTCCGCACGCTCTTCGAACGCCTGGGCCAGCATGGCCTGATAGTGAACCCCGCAAAGTGCCGGTTCGGCGCCACCATAATCTATTTTCTGGAGCACCGTGTCACCAGGCACGGAGCCGTCCCCCTGCCGGCCAAGGTGGAGGCGGTGAAGGGGTTTCCGCGCCCCCGCACGATCAGAGGGCTGCAGGAGTTCCTGGGCATGGTGAACTTTTACCATCGGTTCCTGCCCCGTATCGCCCAGCTCCTGCGCCCCCTGCACGAAGCTCTCCGAGGTAAGCCGGGCAAAGGCGACGTTACCTGGACCGAGCAGATGGACATGGCGTTCACGGGCGCGAAGCTCACCTTGGCTAACGCCAACATGCTCGCGCACCCGGCGCCTGATGCACCGATCGCCTTCACCACCGATGCCTCGGACTACGCGGTGGGCGCGGTGCATGAGCAATGGGTGCGTGGAGCTTGGCAACCGCTGGCGTTCTTTAGCCGGCAGCTTCGCCCGCCCGAACGCCGTTACAGTACCTTCGACCGCAAGTTGCTCGGGCTTCACTTGGCGGTCAGGCACTTCCGCCATCTGCTCGAGGGCCGTGCGTTCACTGCCTTCGTCGACCACAAGCCGCTGATCTTCGCGATGGGCAAGGTCACCGAGCCGTGGTCGGCCCGGCAGCAGCGTCACCTCTCGGCCGTGTCCGAGTACACGACGGACATCCAGCACGTCGCGGGGAAGGACAACCCGGTGGCGGATTGCCTTTCCCGGGCCGTCGCCCACGCAGTCCACCTCGGCATCGACTATGCCCGGATGGCAGCGGACCAGGCCGCTGACCCCGACGTCCAGGCCTTGCGGACCGCCGTCACGGGCCTCCGCGTCACCGAGGTGGCGTTCGACGGCGCAGGCGCGGCCCTCTTGTGCGACGTCTCCCTCGGGCGTC
The DNA here is from genome assembly GCF_964187855.1 of Myxine glutinosa. Taxonomy (NCBI): domain Eukaryota; kingdom Metazoa; phylum Chordata; class Myxini; order Myxiniformes; family Myxinidae; genus Myxine; species Myxine glutinosa. The sequence continues at coordinate 19,136,043 of NC_136270.1, read as the reverse complement.
CTCGCCCCATCGTGCCCGCGGGCTGGCAGCGCCAGGTGTTTGACGCCATCCACGGCCTGTCCCACCCGGGCGCGAGGGCCTCCCAAAGGCTGATCACCGACAAGTTCGTCTGGCATGGCCTCCGGAAGGCCGTCCACGGCTGGGCCAGGACGTGCCTCGCGTGCCAGTGCGCCAAGGTGCACCGGCACACCCGTGCCGGAACGCCGGTTTGACCACGTCCACGTGGACCTGGTGGGACCTCTGCCCCCCTCGCGGGGTTTCACCTACGTCCTCACCATGGTGGACCGCACCACCCGGTGGCCGGAGGCCGTGCCCTTGGTGTCGACAACGGCGGCCGATGTCGCGCAGGCTTTCATCGCCACCTGGGTCGCCCGGTTCGGCGCCCACTCAGACATCTCGTCCGACCGCGGCCCCCAGTTCACCTCGGAGCTCTGGGGGGGCGGTCGCGCAGGGGCTCGGGGTCCGGCTGCACCGAACCACGGCCTACCACCCCCAGGCTAATGGCCTGTGCAAGCGATTTCACTGCTCATTGAAGGCCGCGCTCCGGGCCACCCTCCGCGACGGCGGCTGGGTCGACAGGCTCCCCTGGGTCCTGCTGGGCCTCCGGACGGCACCCAAGGAGGACCTGCGCGCATCCGCGGTGGAGTTGGTCTTCGGGCAACCGCTGCGGGTGCCGGGCGAGTTCCTCCCCGACTCCACGGCACCATGGTCCGCGGCACAGCAGCGCTCCGCTCTGCAAGAGACCGCCCAGAGGTTCGCCTCGGTGCCAACGGCATGCCACGGGCACCCACCGACGCATGTCGCCCCGGAGCTTCGCACGGCGGAGTACGTCTTCGTCCGCCACGATGCCCACCGGACACCACTACGGCCCCCGTACGACGGGCCTTTCCGCGTGCTGGAGACCGGGGCGAAGCACTTCACCCTGGACATCGGCGGTACTCCTGACCACGTTTCGGTAGACCGCCTCAAGCCGGCCCACCTCGACGTGGACCATCCACCGCCAGTGGCCCGACCCCCACGTCGGTGCCGCCCCCCTGCGGTCGGACCCCCGGCACCGCCGCCACGCCGCCCCCCGGTCCTGCACCCATCCCAGGGGCAGCCAGGGGCATCCCACCTGGCATCCCTGCACCCCGGACGCCGCCGATCGCCAGGGGGCGCTTCGGCCGGGTCATTCGTCTGCCCCGCAAACTGGCCCTCCAGGTGCGCGGGAATTCTGGGGGGGCGCGTGTGGCGGACACAAAAGCCCACTGGCGTGGTGACATCATTCCGCGCACCAAGTGGGCGGTGGCCACGCCCGAGGGGTAGGCGTGGCCTCATGATATACACCGGGCGCGCAGCCCGGAGCGCGCCAGGGTTACAGTGAGCTCCTGAAATAAAGACGCTTATAAGTTACCGCTTGTCCGCTTCCTCCTTGCTCGCAAGCAGCGCGCGTAAGGCTGCTGGGCCATAGAAGTTCACGGTTCACGTTTCACGCGTATAAAGAAAACTGGACAAACGTAGTACGACTTGCTCTGGGCCATAGAACGCCTTTCATGTTTCACGTTTCACGTGTCACGTTTCACGCGTGAAAGGCGGAATGAACATGCACACTTTTTCTATGCGTGAAAACGGAGATCTCGGTCGACCTGATTATTTTTAGACTGACATCCGGGCAAAACTTCCGAAACAAAATGGACGACTACCGAGAACAGTTGATCGAGTTAGTGAGAGCAAGGCCCCTGCTGTGGGATCCGCGTGTGGCGGATTACAAAGACAAGGACCAGAAGGCACAAGTTTGGGAGAACTTGAATGGGCGTCTGAATTCACCGACAGGTTAAGGTTTATTGTTTTGGGTGTGTGCGCGTGTGTGTTTGTTTAATTGTGTGTGCGCGTGTGCGTTTGTTTAATTGTGTGTGCGCGTGTGTGTTTGTTTAATTGTGTGTGTGTGTGTGTGTGTGTGTGTGTGTGTGTGTGTGTGTGTGTGTGTGTGTGTGTGTGTGTCTGTGTGTGTTTGAGAGTGAGTTTGTCTCTATGTGTGTGTGTGTGTCTCAATGTGTGTGTGTTTGAATAAATTTTATGTGCGTATAAATTAATTACATTCCAGCTTATTCTACTTCTTCTTCTTCTTCTGATTCTTCTTCTTCTTTAAGTCGTCATTTTATGTCTTTTGGAAAAAAATTAAGACAGTTTATGACAACACAAATCTATAGATTGAATTTAATGAAAACAAATATAACTTTGTAAGCGCAAGAGAAGAGAGGTCTCACCACCCAGTCTGAACGTTTTCAAAAGTAGACTCGCTAGACTACTAGACAAATTACCCTAGCCTAGATCATCACGACCAACACCACATTATCCAAATTAATAGGTACCAACCTGAGTAATGATGAGCTTTTGTTCTGCTTCGATCGATTTTCTCCAGTTTGTTTGACCTGGCTGTAGATGTTCCAGGACGAGGGTCTTCAAGGCATCGTAAGTCCTGTATGACATCCTGGTATAATTGAAAAACAGTTCTTCATCGGGATTGTCAAGCAGATAACGGAATGTTCGGTGGAATTCACCACGGGTTTCTCTCAGAAGGAAGTGCTCTCGGCTCCAAATTCTGTGCCTTTTTCTCTTCCTCCGTCTTAGTAGAAGCAGAATGAGGCAATCTTCTTCATCCGAAGAGTCCATGTTGACGGTTACTCGGCCAAAGCAGAACTGGCGCGCAACACGTGAACAGCCAAGCGTGAAATCCTATAGCCCAGGGTCCGATTGTTCACGTGACCGTGAACCGTGAACCGTGAACTTCTATGGCCCAGCAGCCTAACGCCGCGCTTTAGGGCTGCCTTATAAAGCACAACCAAAAACCCAAACCGAAACCGAAAGCCACGCCTCTCAAGCGAGGCGTGCTTCGGTGGTCACGTGATCCACAGGTGTAGCTCATTATACCCGCACGCGCGGCACGCTTTGGCGGTCACGTGACCAGCCACTCTGGCGCCGGGGATCCCCGCCGGTGACGTCACCGGCTGGAGTAAGGAGATTCTGATGCTGGTCTTGCTTGCGGGACCCACGGGTCGCTACACCTCCATGTTTCCTTCTCTATCCTTGCTTTTTTTTTCATTCTCCAATCTCACTTTTTCTTTCAACTGACCAATCTCCCGGTCATGCTCCGAAAGAAACGAAAAAGCAAAAAAAATTTAAACCTTAAAAAAACAGAAGAGTCGACTGTGCAGGTATAAGTTGCAGAACAAGTTCGAGCTTCACGGCGTTTCGTCAATTTTTCACAATGTTGCATGTGATGAGTGACGTCACCAATACATTCCTCGATAGCTGTCACATAATCCCTATTTTTCATGTCATAACCTGTGCCTTGCCGTCAAAATTCCCTGAAACTTGGCGAATCTTTATATCATGTACAGTTGATGGCTCCCATGACGGTATTGTTAAGGACAGTGCTCAATGCACCACGTGTTATCTCCTAATTTTTATAGTCTCCTTTAATTATACATCGTGTAATTGCATTTAATCAGACAATATTGTAGATCTATTACTTGACATCGGAAAAGCCGTTGAATCTGAACGTTTAAAATATTTGGTGTTCCCACTTCCGTTTGTTCACATGCGTGCTCTATTTTGTCGATTGGATGAGTGTCCTTGAGGATTAATTTGGTGTTTCGTGAGTTCGATCAGGTGGGGTCGATTCGTTGCGTGCTCTTTACTCTTGAGACTTGTTTTACTTTAGACCGATCTCTGTGGAAAATAGTTGTTGAGTTCGTTTGACGGGACCGACCTGGTTCACGTAATCTTCTCGCCTGCTAGTGCTAGTGCTACATCTTGCACTTACAGTCACATGATCTTGCCTTCTTTTTAGGAGGGAACGTAATGCCGTGCGCTCGGTACTGCACAGTCCTGCATTTGAACTGTCTAGTTTGGCTGGGTTCAATTCCCGCCCTGACTATGAGCTCTCGTCCTCGTGCTTTGAGGGTGGGGTGCTGCATCACCCAGTACACTGTTTCTCGATGACGTGAAACCAGCTGTCCCATCTCGCATTAGCTTCCCATGGTATCTCGCAAAGAGTAAGCCATTGTGTGCCGGTGCACTGACCGAATTGTAAATGTGTGCTGTAATCTCCAGTAATGATGCAACCAGCACACCTTTATGCTTAGTTACGGATTTGCTAGATAGGTGTGTGTTGCTATGTGGAGTCCCTAAAGGTTGATTGCTCACTGTGGTTGTCATCTTGATTTAGCGGCTGTTGGTTATTGCAGTCATTGGTTCCAGCTCTTCCACAAGTGTATTAAAGTAAATCTGTCGAACTTCTGCAGACGTTACTACTTGTGTGTTCTCCAGTATATCCACTATTTGATCAGGGACCACCAGTTTGGTCTCTGTCCTTCATGATCACAGACCATGGATGTGCCCCTGTTGCTCTCAGCAATAGCTGCATTGGGAATCCCAAAGGAAATCAATGCATTGTTTGGGTATTTTGCATGCTATCCATCCTGGCACCATCTCTGCTCAGTAGACCACCTGTTACTGGGTTACAGAGAACCTTCATGGACTGATTGGTGGATCCTCTCTGGAATGCAGAGAACCCCTCGTGGACTGGTTGGTGGACCCTCTCTGGGATCCAGAGAACCTCTCGTGAACTGGTTTGAGAACCCCTCGAACTGGTTGGAGAACCTCGTGAACTCCTTTGAGAACCCCTCGTGGACTGGTTTGTGGGCCCTCTCTGAGATGCAGAGAACCCTCACGGACTGGTTTGTGGGCCCTCTCTGAGATGCAGGGAACCCTCGCAGACTGGTTTGTGGACCCTCTCTGGGATGCAGAGAACCCTCGCAGACTGGTTTGTGGACCCTTTCCGGGATGCAGAGCACCCCTCGTAGACTGGTTTGTGGACCCTTTCCGGGATACAGAGCACCCCTCGTAGACTGGTTTTCTCTGGGATGCAGAGAACCCCTCGTGGACTAGTTGGTGGATGCTTTGGGATGCAGAGAACCCTCACGGACTGGTTGGTGTATCTACTTGTTACATTCAAACAGTCCATTCCTCGGGGTGGTCTTTCGTGTTCTTTTTTCCATTGGACGTTTGTTTTCCTCGGAGCAAGTTCCTGGGTCTTCTCATGTTTTAATTTCCTATCATTGATATCTCTGCAATTGTTATATACCCCATTATTGGATTCTTCTTCATACCGCTGTTACACAGGCAGGTGACAGCTGCTTCCTTTGCTGCTGATCTAGAGAATAAAAAATCTGTCCACCTGGAATATGAACTGTAATTCTGGAACGTCCCATTGTCTAATTCAGTCTCTACATAAGGATTACATGGTTTGTTCTTCAATTCTCTTCTGTGGACATCCTCCAGCAGTCTAATGGAGGTATTGTCCTGGCAGCTCCTTGGCTTTACAATGCAATGATTTGCCAAGGACATATTGCATCTCCAAATTGGAGTGCCAGGTTCTCAGAGCTCAGTTCCTCCTTGAACACGTCCTTGGCTCTTTGTATGAAGACGTTCGTCTGCAGTGCCATGGAATACCGCTCTATTTCTGTGGACACCTGTTTTATCCCAAGGAACATTGAATTGGAATGCTCTGGCAGTAACATTTATCTTGGCAGGAAGATGAAGTGCAGGGACTGTTCTCTGCCATTGAATGTTGATTGTTTCATCATCCTCTTACATATGTCCTCGAATCCTCGAATCACGTCTTACCTCCTTTGCCGCTATTAATATCCAAGGTCCGTCCAGGTTTTATGTCCCTTTGCCAAACCTTTACCTTGTTCCCTTCCTAAATATCACCTGTATTCTTTCATACCCAATTTTATCCCATCTACAGAATTTATTCCCTGACTCGAGCCAAGCTTGCTTTTCCCCCCAGCCGTTAAAGGTGGCGATCCACTGCGAGGTACTAACATCACGTCTCAACATCTACCCATGATCCTCTCTTGTTCCGGACCGTTTCCCACTGTGCCTTGCTTATTGACCTTGCTGTCCGTTTACATAATCTTTCCCTACTTGTCCTCTTTTTGTGCTTTGTCAGTCTCCTCGTTTCTGTTTCACTGCTTGTGCTTTGGGCTGTCTTTCTCCTATTTGGTCCCTTGAACATTTACCTCTATTAAAAGAAAAATAGAACGGCATTCGGGCGAGCGCATGGTCTCGCCACGTGTTCATTCTGAATAAAAAATATCATTCAGTGAACACGCTCCTTTTATGGGCCAAATACCCATATTAGCCATGCACCCATTATGTCACATAGTTTCTTGGTATGGGTTATGCACGTCCTAAATTGAATTATTTACTCACATCGGGTCTTGGATCAGATATATGAAGTTTCAGATTTTTCAGATAAAGAATTTCAATTCGACCAATTATGACTGGAATACCACTTCTCCGATGTCATCATTGTCACTATATATCCCATGGGGCGTCTGACATATACCAAGTTGAAATGGTTTTCGATGAGCGGTTTCGGAGAAAATTATGTTCATTTTTATGGAAGTCAAGTGCTTGTCCATCCTTGATTGCTACAGGGTATATTGACTGACACACCGAAGCCTCAGTTCTCCGAGCCTACCACCCTTTCTCCTCCCCACTCTCCCCATATGTTTGGAGGGCTGGCAGGATAGCATAGACTGTAAAGGTACGCACTCCCTTCTGAGCTATCTAGCCTCGGTTTGAATCCTGACCCAGCTATAAACTGCCATTCTAGTTTTTCACAGGTACGGTGAGGCATCAATGTGTTTATCCGTTCCTCAGATGGATGTTAAACTGGGCGTCCCGTCTGTTAATGTTAGTTGGTGGATGTTAAAGATCCCATGGTGTCCTTTGCCAGTAGTCGAGCTATCATCGGCACCCTGAACAAATTACAAATTCCTACCCAAACTTCCTTGGAAAGGCAGAGGTAATCCTTTCCGTCAGGCGCTTTGGCAACGGTCCATTTGCTTTCGGGCAGAACACCATAAACGGGGGTATGACTCGCAGTTTTGCTAACAATGGGCTCGTGTTCAAATATTATTTCCAAAGCTTGCGTGACTGTCGTAGACATTGTAGTCTTTCAACATGAACCATGAACATCCACACAAATATAACATGTTGGTAACCCGGCCAATGGTGTGTGTTTTACATCGTTTGGTATGCATTGCATTGCAATTTCACAGAGGAAACACAAACTAGAAAGCATCTGAAAATGCAATGCCCGTCCGTGTCAGTTTGTATGCAGACGTCTTCTTCTTCTTCCGATTGCTCAAAATAAAGTAAAAAAAAAAAAATTTTTATTTTATGCAGCCTTGACCTTTGAGCTTTAGATCTAAAAAAAAAAGTCGGCTTCTAGCTTTTGATTGGTGACTCAATTATGTTACCCACTATGCAGGTTCTTGAAATTTCAGGTCATTCGGTTGAAAATTGGTGATTTTAGGTGATGCTGACATTTGACCTTTTGAGCAAATTATTAATTTACCTTCTCTATATTCTCATAACAAAGCTTTGTTGAAAATTTGACAAAACTCAAATGGTAAATTTCAATTTCAGGTCATTTGGATGAAAAGTGATGAATTTAGGTGACTAACTTTTTGGCCTTTTGACAAAATTATTAATTTGTCTTCTCCCTAATAATTGAGCTATGGTGAAAATTTGACAAAACTCAAATGGTTAAAAAGTTATGGCCCAGACACACACACACACACACACACACACACACACACACACACACACACACACACACACGATTGCAAAACCATGTCTCCTGCTGTGCAGAGGGTGGGCTAATCAATCAATACATGGAGCACCTCGACACGGGTTCATGGTCATCAAAACATCTTCAAATGGCAAATAAACGGTTTTTTGTTTTTGTTGTGGGCAGGGATTGTGTAAAGTGTTATTTGTGTTCCTGTACTGAAATGTGCTCGTTTACATTACAAAGTATAAACACTTTATTGTACGAATTGTTTTTCTAACTACATATATTGTAACTGTGATGCAGAACTTATCAAAAGGAAACGGACCAAGAAAGAGTGGAAAGTGACGTTTGCTGAACTCCAACCATGTGGTTCCTCAGAGCCACCCGGATGCTCCTAGCACCGGTGACCGTTTCTACCCAGCTGAGCCGCCGTACTACCCTCGTCCTACCTTTGCGGCCGCACCGGCACGCGACCGAACGAATCCTCATGGGCGGTTCTTGGAACATGACTTTGGTCTGTGGCATGGCACAGGACGCGAGAGATTCTGGGAAAAGCGAAGTCCAAAGTGACCAAGTTGAGGAAAAAGACCCTTTGGAAGATTCATCGCTGAGCATATTCCAGCGATTTCGCAAGACGTTCAAGCAATACGGTATTGTAATGGCCTGGGTACATTGTTTCACCTCGGCCGTCTGGTTCAGCACCTTCTATTACGCTGCTTCAAAGTACGGTTCGACTCTTATACACCTACCACAGGCCAATGTTGCTCGCCGGAAAAAAAAATGTCGCTCAACTGGTTATTTTGTTGTCTATACGTTAACAATGAAGTTACCCGTGCTTGGTTTAATGCACGCTGAGCTTGTGTCCGATTCTCGACCAAACTATAAACTCTCGCATTGGTGCTTCGCAGCCCGAGCGATCCATCACAAAATGGCCGCTTTTCGGAGGATGCACGTTTAAGGGGCCAAGTGGGATAAAATGCAGGGTTTTACACGCCATCAAACAAATGCACATATCTACACTCACAGACAAGCTACCCCTTACAAACCATATATCACTGGAAAGCTGACAATCTGGAGAATACAAAAATTGAAGAATTGAGACAATACACCTTCAAATAAGGAAATTACATTTATTTTCCTCAACACAATTAAAAATTTACATTTTTGCATTTTGTCAGCAAAATTGTAACCCATACAACTAACTCAGGCAATCTACTTTTTTTCCTCAGTTTTACATATTATAGGGATGTCCTAATATTTCAATGATGGCTTTTCTTCAAATCGGTTTATTTCAGCTGCACACTTATTTTTTTGTCGAAACAGAGAAAGGTGACATTTTACCTCATAAATTTTTTTTAAGTAGGGGTATCTCTAAAAGCCATCATTAATTCACTCAACACCTCAAACCTGACATTCTGACCAAATTTGAAGAAATTCTGATTAGTTTTTGTTATAACAAGTTGATGAATATTCATGAGCACAGATGTTTCTGAAAGAACATACATCATACAGTATTTTGACATTAAAAAAATTTTTAAAATATTTTACTCAAATTTTACACCCACTCGGCCCCTTAACCAGGTATCCCCTCTAACATTAGTTGGGCAATGTTAAACATCCCATGGAGTGTTTCCCTCAGAGCTAAGTTGTCACTGGCACCTTTGTGTATGAATTGCACAGAGCAAATCCACTCTATAGTCAATCGCAACCAACCTGTCAAGGAATATCTAAGGAGAGAAAAAATAAATAAACAAGTACACATACATTCAAAGTACACCGCCCCCATGCCAAATAATTAAATATCCTACAGCGCGGCATTGCCGGTGCGCCTCCGGCGCCCGGCAATACCGCAGTGCAGCTCAGAGACTATTTGGAGAGAGAGGTGCACAATAATTGATTAATTGTATAATTAAAATCAATAAAAGATTATCACAAAATATTTTCTTAATCAATTGGCTAATAGCATAACTAAACCACTAGTGCTTCATCCAAAGATGTATATTTTAGAAATGTAATTAAATGTCATTAATAAAAAATTAAATAATTAATCGATTAAATGATTAATCAATAAATCAAAAATATCCTTGATAGCCACATCACTTGGTCACTGTCATGTCCAAATATTAGCTTCCCAGCTCAAAAGGTGCTTGAGATATTGGCCAAATGAGAAAGAAAATTAATGATTAGTAATGAAAATAAATAAATAATAATCACTAAAAAATTAAATTATTAATCAATTCGGTCACAAAACACAAACCACCACCATTTCATCAGAATCTAACTGGAAAAAAAAAAAAATTAGTAATTAATCGATTAATTGATTAATTGATTAATCAATAAATCAAAAATATCCTTGATAGCCACATCACTTGGTCACTCATGTCCAAATATTAGCTTCCAAGCTCAAAAGGTGCCTGAGATATTGGCCAAATGAGAGAAAATAAATGATTAATAATGAAAATAAATAAATATCATAAAAAAATTAAATTATTAATCAATTCGGTCAGAGAACACATAAACCACCACCATTTCATCAGAATCTAACTTTAAAAAAAAAAATGTAGTCATTAATCGAATAATTAATCGATTAATTAATAAATCAAAAATAGCCTTTGCAGCCAAATCACCTGGTCATTGGCATGTCCAAATATCAGCTTCCTAACTCAAAAGGTGCCTGAGTTAATGGTCAGAAGAGAAAGGAAATTTGATTAATTAAATAAGTACTTAATTAATCGCTAATAATTAAATAACTCCTCAATTAATTGATTATTCCAAATTTAGAATAGGTACACCGTATCCCTGCGCATCGTAAGAGTGTGACCAAGGGTTGGCGTCAGGAAGGGCATCCGGCCATAAAAACATTGCCTCAAACAGGGAACCATGATTGTCATGGGGCCCGCAAGGCTAACCCCCGCTCTAGCGGGGAAAATGGCCTTAAAACGATCATTCATTCATTCATTCAAAAAACAAAAAATACCGTTTTTGACAAAGGACTTGCTCACTACTGTGCCAAAATTTCAGCTTCCTAGCTCAAACGATGGCTGAGATATCGTCCGGACAAACAAACAAGAAAACAAGAAAGAAAACAAACGGTGAAAACTGAGTACTCCCTTTCAGCGTGCATCACTGCCGAGCCCCCTTCGGTGCCCAGCAATGACGATTTGCAATGCCTGGAGATGGCATAGGAAAGGTGCAGTGTACAACAAATAAACAACCAGAGTGAAAACTGAGTACTCCCTTTCAGCGTGCGTCACTGCCGAGCCCCCTTCGGTGCCCAGCAATGACGATTTGCAATGCCTGGATGGCATAGGAAAGGTGCGATGTACAAAAATCAGACAACTTGCTACCCACAGTTTAGGAAGAGCCGTTTCCGGATGACGGTGATGACTCACCGACATTTTTTGAAAGACACCGTGGGCTTCTTAACATCCCTCAGCTAATCCGAGCAGATAGAACACCGCAGGCTAACCCCTCCAACAGATGGTACACTTGCTGATGCAACACCTTGCCTGAAAAGCACAGAAAGCTTGACTCTTGGAAAAACGAGGTGATTGAGGGTAAAAAGGTGTTGCAAACTGAGGGTGGGGCCACATTTACACACAAGCAAGGGAATGAGGATGGGAGAGGAGGGAAGGAAACATTAACATCCAAGAGGGTGGTTAGGCAGGGTTATCAGGGTATAGATTTGTTTTGTTTGTTTTTGTTTTGTTTTTTTTGTTCGTTTGTTTTTTTGTTTGTTTTTTTTGTATACAAGATCGAGGCTCGTGAAAGAGCGAACATTAATCACACAGAAAGACAAACCGACACATAAAACATATAACATAGGGAGCTGTAGACAAGATGGGGAGAGAGGGGGAAGGACACAAACACAACATTTGAGAGCAGGGACCGAGAGACATGGAGACATCGAGAGATCTGAGAGAGGGCGAGGGCTTTGGGGGGGGGGGGCGTGGGAAGGGGGCGGTGGGAGAGGTATAAAACATATGGACACTGCCAGGACTTCCAGGAAAGAAGTTGGAATTTCAAACAAGGTGGATCTGGGGTGAATTAGCGGGGGTAGAAAAGATCAAGGTTTTGGATGGGGGAAGATAAGAGATGGTGGTGAACAGCTGTTTTAAAGACCTGGAGGGAGGAGTGGGATTGAAGGGAGTGAGGGAGTTTGTTCCAGAGGCGGGAGAAAAGAGGAATGAAAGAGTGAAGGTGAGCAGAGAGCCGAGATTTCGGCAGTTTAACCATCAGAGGGTTGCTGGCAGATCTTGTGCGACCTGTAGGAATATTTGGGGGACAGAGCACAGAGAGAGCTGGGGGTGCAAGGCCGGAGAGGAGTCGGTAGAAGACAGAAAGACCACCTACCTGCCTGCGGTGAGTGAGTGAAAGGCCCTCAGTGATAGCTTCATCGCGGGAGATTCCAATAATTCTGAAAGCTTTGGTTTCAACAGCGTGAAGCCGAGCTAGGTGTGAGGCAGGAGCACCGGCCCATAGGGGAGAACAGTATTCCATTGAGCTGCGGATGAAAGCCTTGAATGTGGTGAGGAGCTCAGGTGTGCCGAGGAAGGACTTCGCACGACGGAGGATGCCCAGTCGGCGACTGGCTTTGGAGGCCAGCTTGGAAATGTGGTTTTCCCAAGAAAGATCATGGCAGATAGTGAGACCCAAAATCTTGAGCAACAGAACTTCTTGGAGAGGATTGTTGAGAAAGTAGATGGGAGGGTTGTCCAGTCGATCTTTTCGGAGAGACATAGTAAGAGTGTGAGATTTGTCAGGATTGAAAGACATGTTCCACTTGTTTGACCAGTCTGATTTTGTCCAGGTCTTCAGAGAGTGAGGAGGCAGCAGACTGCCGATCTGAGGGAAGAGGAATGGAGCGGCAGAGAGTGGAGTCATCAGCAAAGAGATAGAGAGGATTTTCGAGAGAGTCAGAGAGATCATTGATGAAGACCAGAAAAAGCACGGGGCCCAGAACACTGCCTTGGGGAACTCCAGCCTGAACAGGAAGAGGAGATGAGAGAAACCCATTCAGGGCCACACGTTGACGACGACTAGAGAGGAAGTCCGCCAGCCATGCGTGGAGATTTCCATGGATACCAAAGGAGGAGAGTTTGGTGAGCAGAGCGGGGTGCCAGACCGTGTCGAAGGCACGTGATATGTCGAGGGAGACAGCTCTAATTTCCTGTTTGGCATTGAGGACCTCCATCCATTGTTGAGACAGCAGAAGCAGCATGTCCAGAGTAGAGTGACCTGGTCTGAAACCAAATTGATGATCAGAGATCAAGCCATTGGAGAAGAGGAAAGATTTCATATCCGAAGCAATGATGGATTCCATGACTTTGCTGATAATTGGGAGAATGCTGATTGGTCTGTAGTTGCTAGGATCTGTTTTTGCACCTTTTTTGTGCAAAGCGGTGATGTTGGCTGATTTCCAAGCAGATGGCAGTTGACCTTGAGCAAAAGAGAGGGTGAAGAGAACAGAGAGAGGGTGAGATAGAGCAGCAGAGCAGGATTTTAGGACCCGTGGGCTGATGCCGTCGGGTCCAGTTGCAGAATCAGAGTCGAGGGTTGACAGAAACTTTTCCACCTTGTCAGGAGGAAAGGACACGGAGTCCAGGAGCAGCAGGGTACGACTGGGTATGGTGGGTACAGAGAGGGATGGGTTTGGGACACAAGATTTAGAGGCAAACACAGAGTTGAGGCATTCAGCTTTTTCACGTGCGGAGTCAGCTGTGTAGCCGTTTGAGGTAAGGGAGGGGATGGAGGGGGAACAAACACCAGAAACGGATTTGACCAGACGCCACCAGGATTTGGAAGAGGGAGACAGATAAGAGAGTTCGGTCTTGAGAACAGAGAGATATTGTTTCCTGGCTCTCCTGAGGGTGGACACACACTTGTTTTGGGCTTTGTGAAAGGAAATGAGATTTCCTTCCGTTGGATTTGCTTTCCAGGAGACGAAGGCAAGTTGTTTCTGGGCAACAGCCTCACCACAAGATTCCGTGTACCATGGACGGGAGGAAGGGTATGACAACTGAAGACGAGATGGGATAAATCTGTGCATGAGAGAGAGTAATTTACTTTGGAAGAATTCCCAGGATGAGTTGATGTCAGAGGTGGTAGAGATGGGAGACCAGTCCAGATGATTGATGGCTGCTTGAAGACCATGCCAGTTGGCCTGAGTGAAATGCCAGACTCGTCGACGCTGAGCAGGCTCCCTGAGGATGGTCAGAGAGATGTCCACTTTAACAAGGACATGATCAGATGATCCGATCGGAGCAGAAGAAGAGCAGCAGACATTTTCAGGGAAGTTAGTCATAACCAAGTCCAGAAGAGAAGATGTTCCGTTGACTGAGATCCGGGTCGGGAAATTGACAGATTGTGTCAGTCCCAGTGAGTCGCAGAAGTCCTTTGCTGAGGAGCCATGGCTGGTGAGAGAGGTACCCACACCCAGCCAACTGGCATGATGACAGTTGAAATCACCACATATGAGGAAGAGAGAGTTGGGATGAGTCGATAGAAGTTGGTCCATATCATCAGACAGCAAGATGTAGATGGAGTCATCACTGTTTGGTGGACGGTACAACACACATATGAACAAGAGGTGGGAGCGAAGGGGAAGCCGTAGCCAGAGGTATTCCTGGGGGTGAGGTGGAGAGAGTGCAGTGCAGGGCGAGTGAGGAAGAGTTTTTGATAAAGATAGCAACCCCGCCTCCAGGACGAGGCTCAGGTCTATCATACCGGAGGAGGGAGTAGCCCGGGAGAGATACTATGGAATCAGAGACATCATAAAGGAGGAAAGTTTCTGTTAAGCAGATCACGTCTGGTTTGACAGAAGCAACCTGTATGGAGAGATCAGTTAAGTTTGAACGAAGGCCCCGGATGTTTGAGGTCCATACCGTTAATGAAGAGGAAGGGGGAGCATCAGATACAGAACAGGGGGGAGGAGGGGTAGGGTAAGATGTGGAAGAGGTGGAAGAGGTAGGGAGAGCTGTTGAAGGTGTGTCAGAGATTTCAGAATAGCTCGGAGAAAGGGAAGGATGGGGCGGACAAAAGGTTTGATGGTGATTGGGTGAGCCACAATGAGGTGTTATTTGAGGAGGGGGAAGAGCGAGGCAGACGGTTGGGGGAGATGGAGGTGAGAGTTTGAAGGGGGAAGAAGCGGGGAGGACGCTTTGAGGAGGGGGAGTGAGAGGGGGGAAATTGAGAAGCAATGAGGGTGGGGAGATTTGAAGGGGAGGGATGAGGGGGGAGTTTGGGAGGGAAGGGACAAGGGGAGGGATTTGAAAGGGATGGGTGATGGGGAAGATTTGGAGGGGAGGGGTGATGGGGAAGATTTGGAGGGGAGGGGTTATGGGGAAGATTTGGAGGGGAGGGGTGAGATTGGATTTTTGAAAGTGTACGATTTATGGGAAACGAACATTTATTGCAAAATGAGTTTCTTGTGACCTTCGAGTTAAAAATACGTTTAAGGACGCTGGATGGAGGATGGAGTGCAGGAGAGTTTAGGGAATGTAGAAAAAAGGCACTATAGGAGATGGATATTTTTTTTGGGATGAATTGATTTGGTGAGCAAGTCGAAAGCAGCCTTTTAAAGAAGAAGAAAAAGGTGTTATAAAATATGACGGAATACATAACTTGAGGGGAAAGTGTAAACATTGAAGGTTGATGAGTGAAAACTATCTGGGGAAATGGGGGAGAAACACGTGGTCGAAGAACGAACGAACGAATAAGAATGAATAAACGAATGAGAACAGAAGGAAAATTTTTTCTTTTTTTTTTTTTTTCTTTTTTTTGAGTTGAGATTTACACAAGGAAGTAGGTAGGCTATGGGTGAAAAGACTGGGAATACAGAGAACGAAAGTTATTGGATCACAAACGACGGACCGCTGAGAAAAACAAAGCCTCAAGGTTGTACAGTGCACACTGTACAAGGCCTCAAGACACGACACGAATTAACACGATTTTCAATACAGGTATGAAAGATTTGCACCAAAAAATCTTCGTCGGGACACAATATACGTACAACACCATAAATAAATACAGTTTTAACGAAAATACAAATGGGAACAATCACTTAACTTCGATTTCAAATCGTTCGCGACGCGGCAAAGGCCTTGCTCGCGACACGGCAAACAGACGGTCAATTTATGAAAGATAAACACCGAGAAACAACCAAAGTTGCACACAATAACTTCACACACCGAAAGATAAATACAGTTTCGACAAAATACAATTGTGAACAGACTTAACTTCGAAAAACGTGGAGACCGTGTGGAGCTTCGAAAATCCCTGCCGCCGTCTCCAAGATCTCGCGAGATCTTCAGATAGTGGATAACATAAGATGGCAGCACATCTCTTGCTTGAAACGTTGGAGTGAAGAGAGAAGTTGAACAGTCCGAAACTCTTTGTGGTTCCACAAACGAGAGGAAAGAGTGATCGTGTGTGATCACCCTGGATTGCGGAAGTTGAACCAGAAAGTTATTGGAAGAAAGACCCATGTGTTTTGGAACCGAGGTGGGTCAGATGGTGTTTAAGAGTAGAGGGAGCTAAACCATAGGAAAGCTGGTTAAAATAAAGAGACCACTGACGTGTCTATGATGAGAGCAACAGACCTTGTGCTTTGGCCTAATCATGGGAGATTCCAATAATTTTGAGTTTAAATTGCACATAATCCAGGAGAGCCGGATGTGATGCCGAAGTGCCAGCCCATTGTACACTGTACATAGTGCCAATTGTTCAAGGAAACCCTGTTTCTTCTAGTTTGTCAGTTTAGGTCGAGAATCAAACGCAGACACAGCAGGTCAAAGGTGAGTGCACTACCTGTGCACTATCCTGTCAAACTCTCATTAAAGTGCATTGTTGTTTTTGTTGTGCATGCGATTTATCTACAAGGTCCAATAAGAGCCTTGGGTGTATATATTAAAAAATAAAACTCCAGATAATCAAAATCCAGGACTTGCACACTTTGATCAATTAGTTTTTTTTTATGTCTCTGCCGACAAAGTCGCCGTCGGCATTGTTTGCAGGTTTTCTGTCCGTCCGTCCTTGATAAGTTTTCGTTACCGTGAAAACTTCAGAACGTCTGAAGGGATGCAAGTCAAAATTGGTACAAGTATGTAGAATGATATAAAGATGAATGGATTCGATTATGGGGTCAAGAGGTCAAAGGTCAGAGGTCCCATTTGGTAGAAATACTGCTACTGCACTAATTTGTGAACCAGTGATGGGAGTTTGAACAAATTTGGTACAAGTATACATTATGATGCAAAGATTAACAAGATGAACTTCAGCATCAAAGGTCAGAGGTCATGTCCGGTTAAAAATGTGATACATGAGAACAGCTGAATGAATTTAGGTCAAAATCAGTACATGTATGTATAATGATGTAATAATGTGGGCAGAGGCATATCGGTAGACGTCGCGACATCATAAAGTGCTCTGATTACAGGTTAAAGTTTTAATAATGACCTTTTTCAAATGGGGAGCATGGCGAGAGTAAAGAGAAATTGTGCATGATCTTTAATTCTCAACTTTTTCAGATCAATTTTATTTATCGACCTTGTTGATTTCGGACCTCTGTGTGTGACGCACTGCATGTTCTGGTGTTCTTTAGGGGGGTGAGTATAGTCCCCATCTTGGAAGAGGTGAGAATGCCCACCTCGGTGGTAGACTACCTGCGTGAGTCGCAGGGTGGAAACGTGGTCAGCGCCTACGTCATGTACAAGGTACAATTTCTCTCGGCTTTGGGTATCTTGTTACTGGTGGTACAATTTCCAGAATTGCACATTAAAATACAGCAATTTAATTTAAAAAGTGTAAATGAGAGACCTTTTTAATTAGTTTGTGGTTGGGCAAAGTGTTGCATCATCTAACCATTAGCTCGTATAAAGAGAAATCGACACAGAATGCTACTTTTGTGAATTTTCCAATAATTATGGTGGAAGCAGATTGGTTGTGAAACACGTCATGTGACCGTCTTTTGTTTAAGGCAATGTGAACATGCCATCCTATTACTTGTACATTGGCTAATGTTTGTTAAAAGGCAATGATTAGGGGCTTTTGCACATATAATGGTGTTAAAAATGTATATCGTTCATTGATCCCAACAATCTTCCCTCTACCTGTGGCCGAGGCAGATCTTGACGCCAGCAAGATACGTCGTGACGCTGGGAGGGACGTCCCTGTCCGTGAAAGCTCTTCGCCATTACGGTTACATGAAGACCCCTCCATCCCCAAACGTAAAGGAGTTCCTCCAGGAAAAGATGGATGAGACGCGGGAAAAGATCTCGGAGCGAATGCAAGACACGCGGGAAAAGTTTTCGGACAGGGTACAAGACACGCGGGAAAAGTTTTCGGACAGGGTACAAGACACGCGGGAAAAGTTTTCGGACAAAGTGCAAGACGCGCGGGAAAAGATATCCGGGAAGATACAAGACACAAAATCTTGCGTTCCCTTCCGAAGGAAGGACTGAAGGAGAAGACTGGGTAGTTTGTGGTAATGGAAGTGTTGTGGTGTCAATTTTGAATATTTTCAATCTCCCTTATTATTGATACATAACAGCCTCATCACCAGGGGCCCTTTGACATGTAACGTGTTCCAGTTGAGTAGTTTTGTCAGTTGATGGTGCTCACCTTCCCTCACACAAGTTTGCATTCTATGCATTGGAACTTTGTTAACTTCTCCATTGTTATTCTCTCACACAACCACACATTTTCCACTGTTATTCTCACACACGACCACTCCAAATCCAATTCTCCATTGGTAGACCTTTTGAGTGACATAGTTGCTCCTTTGTTGAGTTTCCTGTTAACCACTCAAGTGGTTTCAGGGCAAATGAATTAAAAAGCTAATAAGGGTGAAAAAGTGAGGGCCTCCATTCCAGAACATGATCAATGATGAACTATTACTCATATGGTAAACACTCAATAAAAGGATTGTCAACATTTCCAAGATTTATGCACATTGACCTCTGGGAAGTGCAGCCTGGGTTTGATTCCTTGGCTGGGCATGTGCTTTTCCCACACATGTCAATTAATTAGTTATAATCCTGTTCATTTATTTAAATAGTTTACCACGGAGGGTTTACCATGGGAGTTGTTGTATGCAGATGATCTGGTGTTGATTGCGGAAAGCATGGATGGACTGAAGGAAAAGATGAACAAGTGGAAGGAATGTTATGGAGACGAAAGGTCTGAAGGTGAATATCGGAAAGACGAAGGTGATGGCAAGTGGTAAAGAACTGGGAAGTGGCCATGTGCTGTGTGCAGGAAGGGTGTCGGAGTGAACTCCATTCAATGTACAATGTGCACTGAGTGGGTTCATCAAAAATGTAGTGGTCTGAAAGGGTCATTAACCAGTGTGGCATCTACATTCAAATGTAAGGTGTGCACAGAGGGAGCTGCAGATGGAGGAAATGTTGTTGGATCTTGGAGACGGCGTGAAGCTGTGAAAACATTTTGCTACCTCGGAGACATGCTGAATGGAGAAGGTGGATCAGACTCGGCAACGGTTGCTAGAGCGAGATGTGCATGGAAGAAGTTTCAGGAACTGAGGCGTGCTGATGGATGAGGAGGGGAGTGTCGTTGAAGCTGAAGGGAAAGGTGTATGCTGCATGTGTGAGAAGTATTATTTATGGGACCGAGACATGGGTAATGTACGTAGAGCAGCAACGAAGGCTGGAAAGGGTGGAAATGCGAATGGTTCGGTGGATGTGCAGAGTATCGTTGAGAGAGAGGAAGACAAATGATGAATTGCGAAAGATGATGGGAATAGAGCCTGTGATTGATGCTGTGAAGAGGAACAGGTTGAGATGGTTTGGCCATGTGTTGAGGAAGGATGAAAGTGACTGGCTGAGAAGAGTGATGGAAATTAATGTAGAAGGAAGTAGAGGACGGGGAAGACCGAGAAAGACTTGGCTAAAGATGGTGGAAGAAGAAATGCGGGCAAGGGGGTTAACAAGGGGAAATGCAGAAAATAGGGCAAAATGGAGAAGATTGTCATGGGGACCACAAGGCTAACCCCTGCTCGAGCAGGGAAAATGGCCTTAAAATGCATGTTGTTGTTGTTGTATTTATTTAAATAGTATTATTCATTCAGAAAACTGTGCCATGTCCTCATGAACAAAATGAATGGTGTATGAGGTCCATATCTGCAAAATGTATTGAGTTACTGGCCCACAAGTAAACACTTACCCTGAAGTGGAGATATCCATAGAAATCGGTCAAATTGGGCAAAATAGGTTTTTATCACAACAATATCCTTTTGATATGAAGGTTTCATATACAGTTAATAATTTCTATCAATGCAATGCATTATGTAAACAATGAGTAATGGCAGTCAGGTATGATATTTGCCACAAACACACGTATTAAGTCAACGATTCACTTGACAAGACAACATAGAAATTAAATTATTATATTCACATTGAACATGTATGTACAGTACATATTTATATAAACCATATCATTGTGACTTAAACATCCGAACACTCATCCACATCACTGTTGTGTCCTTATCCGACCATTCATCATCAATCTCATCTGAGTCATAACTTGAACTGAGGTCAAAACCATTATCCTCGACCAAGTTGTTCAGGTGTAAGTTATCTGACATCAAACCATTTAATATGTACATTGCCATTATCATCCATATTCCAGCCATGTTGCGTTCGTTTTCAAATGAGCATCATTCACATGGATGGCTGCATTTGGGTTCCCCATAGTACATACATACTTCTCGATGCTAATAAATGTCTGGTGTGAGTGCAGATAATTTGCCAAGAACAGCCAGCCAAAGATGAAGCATGTGGTCTGTGCCAGTCCATCAAATCAAATGGTCATGCTTTACCATTGTGACAAAGTGCCGAGTAAGAAAGGTAAGGACACCTTGCACGTCGGTCGGGATTACATTCCAAAATAAAACACCGGCAAACTGTCCACCAGAAGGTGCGGTGCTAGCCAATATGGAACCTGAGGTTGTCTCAGTGGAAGGTGCTGTGCTAGCCAATATGGAACCTAAGGAAGTCACAACAAAAGGTGCTGTGCTAGCCAATATGGAACCTGAGGAGGTCCCAGTGGAAGGTGCTGTACTAGCCAATATGGAACCTGACGAAGTCCCACGGGAAGGTGCTGTGCAGCCAATATGGAACCTGAGGACGTCCCAGCGGAAGGTGCTGTGCTAGCCAATATGGAATCTGAGGACATCCCAGCAAAAGGTGCTGTGCTAGCCAATATGGAACCTGAGGACGTCCCAGCGGAAGGTGCTGTGCTAGCCAATATGGAACCTGAGGACGTCCCAGCAAAAGGTGCTGTGCTAGCCAATATGGACCTGAGGACGTCCCAGCGGAAGGTGCTGTGCTAGCCAATATGGAACCTGAGGACGTCTCAGCAAAAGGTGCTGTGCTAGCCAATATGGAAACTGAGGACGTCGCAGTGGAAGGTGCTGTGCTAGCCAATATGGAACCTGAGGATGTCCCAGCAGAAGGTGCTGTGCTAGCCAATATGGAACCTGAGGAAGTCCCACTGGAAGGTGCTGTGCTAGCCAATATGGAACCTGAGGACGTCTCAGCGGAAGGTGCTGTGCTAGCCAATAGGATGTCTCAGTGGAAGGTGCTGTGCTAGCCAATATGGAACATGAAGTCCCACCACAAGGTGCTGTGCTCGTCCCAGTGAAGAGCCGACGTCGCTCATATTTTCCTTCAGAAAGAGTGGTGGAGCCATACCGACGCAAACCTCGGGCAGGAAAATGCAAGTATGCCTTGTACACTGCAGTTGAGCCAGATAATCTTGTACTATCAATAACGAAAGACTTTGTGGTGTCTTATGTTCCATCCATTCAAGAACTCCCATGTGGAGAGGGTGGAATTCTCTCTGCACACAGGATGCACTCCCTTTACAAGAAATTGGGTATATGGAAAATATTGAGTTACCCCTACCAGGCTATGTGTAGTTCAACAAACTCGACGAAATGCTCAGAAGTGGCAGATGAGTGTGGTGAGGTGTACATGGCAGTCCATTATGATCTAGCAATAGCTAAAATGGCTATACGTATTCAAGAACAAGTCACCTAAGTTTGACAACCTTTTCTTCTGCTTTGGGTCTTTTCATATGGAATTCTCATATTTCACTGGACTGGAATATATAATGGACTCATCTGGAATGCTATGTGATGCAGATTTGCTTGGCTTTGGATCACTGCACAGCTTCATGAATGGAAAGCAATACAATCGCTGTGTCCGTCTGCACCCAGTTATTATGAGTGCCCCGGAAAAGCTGCTTCTCAACCAGTTCATCAAGGAAAATGGGGATCTTCCAGACGGTGTGCTGTCAGCACTAAAAGTCTTCAGCGAGAAACCTTCACCCGAGTCTCACAGCATTACTCGCTGATCCAGGCCTTAAACTGGCCTTCACACAGTTGGACAAGTACAAGGATAACATACGAGAGGGGAATCGTGGAAAGACAACCAAATACTGGATCAATTACATGGATATGCTCCACCACTATATGGTACTCAAACGTGCATCGCGTACTAATGACGTTGACCTGTATGTGTATGCACTGAAGAATATCTTACCAGTCTTGTGGGCTGCAGACAGACTTAACTACAAGTGATGAATGGTAAAATACTTTCTCAATCTTCTAAATATGGAGAAGACACATCCAGGGATAAAAGCCTACTTTGAAGATTGTGCACTATCAGTGTGAAGAACATCCAAAACATTTGTGAGCACTGCCGCAGACATTACATTTGAGCAAACCATCAACTGTGATGCTGCTTCTCGACAAACTGGGAAGTCTGCCGCATTCACCCAATGTGTTCAGGCACGGAAGAAGAGGTGGTCAGGGACACGATCAGCAAAAAAGCGCTGTTGTCGCATGCCTTCTTGAGATGGCTGGACTATTATCTGAGGAAGAAATATTCAAGGAGCTTCAACCATATCGTGTAGAACATGACAATGCAGATAACGAAGCACTTGCAAAGCAGATAAAGGAAACCTACACCCTTTCAGTGACATACACAGAGATGACAAACTGTTCTGCCTGTCGGCTGAGCGTGCTGCTTCCTTTGAAGTTGCTGAAGATCTCACCAATCTGTATAAAATTGGGAAGAAGTTGAAGAATCAATTCATCACCGAGTGTGAAGCCAGACTTGAATGTCTCAAGTAACCAAATCAAATAACTCAAAGAAATAAGTGTCTCAAATAACCTATCAGAAGACACAAGGTCAAGAATTTTGCAAGTAATGGGATCACTGTGAAATTAACCACCAGAGATCTCAACGTGTTGGAATTATGCTTTACGTGAGGTCTCTTTGGCCGGCATGTGTAATTAGCAATACAGCAGTGCATCATTGTGGAGGCCATATTGTCATATCCCCTGACACCAGCACCTCTGTGGCGCACATTAATGGAGCTATGTGCTCAACAAACAGAACAGTTCTCAGCAAGAAGCTAGAGAAGAAACTCATCCATATACCAGCTGATGTCAGCTCAAGTGGCTTTTGTGGACTGCATGTTCTTCATCAGGAGCAGGAAACCTAAAAAAACAACTGATGATACAAATGTCCTGGTGTTGCTTCTGTTCCACAGGCAGAATATTCTTACTGACCAGGTGACTGTCTTTCTGTATATGGGCTCCACGGAAAGAACAATCGGCAGCTCGTCAATGTAGCCAGGCTAGCAGACATCTTTGGCCCAGACTTGTGTACCGCCTTGTCATCATACCATGGCTTCACCGGTGGTGACTTCCGAGCAGCTTTCAGTCAGAAGGGTAAAGCATACCCATTTGATTTGATGGACCGCCACAGTCCACACGATTCATCTTTGGTGTGAGTGCAGCCGATTGGCCAAGAACACCCAAATGCAGCCGTGTGAATGAGTCTCGTTTCTTCTTGTTGAATAAAATCATGTCTCTGGATCTGCAAAGTCACCCATTTCATAAACTCAAGGCAGCGAATCCAGGCCACCTACCACCTTGTGAATGTGAGGTTTATCAGAAGGTGCTGCGTTCAAACTATGTGCCATACCTGTGGAGACATGCCCATATACCAACTCCAATCACAGGGGATCCAACGCAACATGGCTGGAATATGTATGATAATGTCAATGTACGTATTAAATGGTTTGATGGGCCACAAATACCAGATAACCTGAAGAATTTGGTTGAGAATGACGGTTTTGACCTCGGTTCAAGTTATGACTCAGATGAGATAGATGATGAATGGTTGATACGGACAACAGTGATGTGGATGAGTGTTATGATGATATGGTTTATATAAATATACACAAAGAATTAAGTTAAGCACCCCCCCCGTTTTTTTACAACCTCGCACATTACAAGTTTGTTGTCGTCAAAACAGTGTAATATACCCATGATATTGCTATATTTTCTGGAGAAGTGATATTATGGTCACATAAAAACATAACAATCATGCCGTTTTCAATATTTTATTCTGAATAATTTAAGGTGAAATTTTTTGGGAATTTTAGGCATATTTTCACCTCAATTTAAGTATGGAGCTATAGGTCCATCACGGACAGTGTGGATGTCGTTTATGTTTTCTAACGTACAGTCATTGTTCTGAGAAGACCTCTAGCGATCTTTGCGTCAATAACGTGTGTAGGACCCACGTGATCGGATCACTGACTCAACCAATCACTTTTTTTCACTTTGATCACTCAATTTCATCAATGGATAATTGCTAATGTCATACCAATCATTATTTGATCTCACATACCTTAGAATATATGCCAATGTATACATATACACAAAGAATATATATTAGGGGGTGCTTACCTTAATTCGTTGTGTAGGGGTGCTTAACTTAATTCTTTGTGTATATGTACTGTATGTACATGTTCAATGTGAATGTAATAATTTCATTTTTAAGTTGTGGTGTAGCAAGAGCATTATTGACTAAATACAGTCACGTGAAAAAGTAAGTACATCCCATGTAAAGTTTTAACTTTTTCAACATATTTCAACATACAGCTATTTGATCTTCATTTCAACAATATTGATAGATAACGGTAATATAATATAACAAATATCATGAAACATTTACATTTTGTAGTCCATTGTATAATTTAAATAAACATAAATGCAAATTTCGCATGTGGAAAAAGTAAGTACACCCCGACATTTATCACTACTTCAAATACCTAAAATTAGAATCAGGTGCACCAGCTCAGGTGCAAACGATTAGAACATCATTAGAGAAGATCTTGGAGGAACCTCTCTTATTTAAACCTCAGCCATTTGGTTTGGTTTGCTCTTTGTTGTTTAAGTGTGCGGCATCACCATGCCTAGATCAAAAGAGCTCTCTGAGGCCTTCAGAAAGAAGGTTATAGATGCCTATGAGTCTGGGAAGGGATTTAAAAAGATCTCCAAACAATTTGAAATCAATCATTCGACTGTCCGGAAGATCATCTGCAAGTGGAGAAGATTCCAAACAACTGCCAACTTGTTCAGGCCAGGCTGCCGCAGCAAGTTCACACCGAGAGCAGACCGCAAGATGCTGAAAGAAGTCTCTAAGAACCCCAGAATGTCATCACGGGACCTACGGGTAGCTCGTGCCACTGTTGATGTCAAAGTGCACGAGTCTACCATTAGAAAGAGGCTGCACAAATTTGATCAACATGGGAGGTATGCCAGGAGGAAACCTTTGCTGTCCAGAAAGAACATCAGGGCAAGACTAAAGTTTGCCAATGAACACCGAGGCAAAGACCAGCATTTCTGGAACAATGTGCTCTGGACAGATGAGTCAAAGGTAGAGCTATTTGGCCACAGTACCAGAAGACATGTTTGGCAAAAACCAAAGACAGCATTTGACCACAAGAACCTGATACCAACTGTAAAGCATGGTGGTGGAAATATTATGGTTTGGGGCAGCTTTGCTGCATCAGGGCCTGGGCAGCTCACCATCATAGAATCCACTATGAATTCTTCATTGTACCAGAGGGTGCTTGAGGATAATGTGAGGCCATCTGTCGGAAAGTTGAAGCTCAACCGAAGGTGGACCTTGCAACATGACAATGACCCTAAACATACCAGTAAAATCCACCAAGGAATGGCTGAAAAGAAAGAAATGGAGGGTTCTGGAATGGCAAAGTCAAAGCCTGGATCTAAATCCCATCGAGATGTGGGGGGATTTGAAACGAGCTGTGCATGCAAGAAACCCCTCAAACATTGCACAGCTGAAAGAATTCTGCATGGAGGAGTGGGAAAAAATTTCTACCAGTCGATGTCAGAGACTGGTAGACAGTTATAAGAAACGCCTACTTGAGGTTGTTTCTGCCAAAGGGGGCAATACCACCTATTAAAGCCAAGGGTGTACTTACTTTTTCCACATGCAAAATTTGCATTTATGTTTATTTAAATTATACAATGGACTACAAAATGTAAATGTTTCATGATATTTGTTATATTATATCACCTTTATCTATCAATATTGTTGAAATGAAGATCAAATAGCTGTATGTTGATATATGTTGAAAAGGTCAAAACTTTACATGGGGTGTACTTACTTTTTCACGTGACTGTATGTGTATTTGCAGCAAATATCATGTACCTGACTTCCATTACTGATATGTTTACAAACTGCATTGCATTGATATAAATTATTATTAACTGCATATGAAACCTTCATATCAAGAGGATATTATTGTGATTAAAGTGAAACCTTCAAATCAAGAGGATATTATTGTGATAAAAGTCAAACCTTCATTTCAAGAGGATATTATTGTGATAAAAGTGAAACCTTCATAACAAGAGGATATTATTATGATAAAAGTGAAACCTTCATAACAAGAGGATATTATTGTGATAAAAGTGAAACCTTCATATCAAGAGGATATTATTGTGATGAAAGTGAAACCTTCAAATCAAGAGGATATTATTGTGATAAAAGTGAAACTTTCATATTGTTACAGACGTGGCTTGGATGTTATTTACCGAGCGGTTTTATGGTATGACCACGTCTGCACAAGTTACCCGATTGTGCCCGAACGTTGACTAGTCGCGCGATGCTGGCTCAATAAGAAAAAGAAGACACCCGGCTGGATTACAATAACACAATACGACACCAAGGGTTCAGTTCTCAAGACCTCCGGAGGAGATTATATTCGTACGGAAAGGTCAGATTACAGGGGCTAGAGTTATAATCACAGAAAGACAGGCACTTAGACACACTCTTATATTAACCCCGGACAGACGACAGACAAACGGGACAAGGCTGACTCACACGGGGGTTGATGAAAAGGACAGCGGGTATCGATGGCTCAAGGTGCACTCTTGGCTCAAAGCAGGGTCCAGTACGGTCCGGTCCAAAGATGCGGGGAGGTATCGTCGCGCTGGGGGTGGCGGTGGCTTCCTCTGCTCTCCGTAGTTCAGGCGCATCTGACGTCACATCCGGCGCGGGGCCGCGTATATCCGGCGGGGAGTGACACGCCCTCGGCTCGTTAGCTCCGCCCCAGATGGAATCGGCACGTTGCTTCTCATTGGGTGCGTGGGGGGGTTACTGGCTCCGCCCCTGACGAGGAGCTGACAGCCAGCCCCTTCGGGGTAACGCCGTGGAGCGCATGGTCATGGCGGGTAACCGAGCCGGTGTGAGGACGCATCCTCCCCCGCGCCGCCGCGCCGCCCCCATCCCCTCCGTTGCTGCAGCCATAGTTGGTTGGGGAAGAAGATGGAAGGAGGTATGGGAAGATGGAAGGAGGTATGGGAAAGGTCCTAAACTCACTACTGATGCCATATAATCACATTCTGGTGCAACGAAGTCATAATTAATGGAGACGAGGCCTTAACTGACATAGATTAAGAATAACTAGGAAGATGTCCGAAAGTTGTCTACGTGTGGTGCGGTGGACCTGGGCACGACATTTAATGGGGGAATAAGGGGAAGGTCGGCTCTACTGATTGTTATTTACATGCAATGGGACTAGGGAATGGGGGATTGGGGAAAGTTGGGGAGTATTGGAGAAAATAGGGGAATATTTACAAGCGGATATGGAGGCCAAATTCCATATTCGCAACATTGCACCCTTCTCTACCCTCGGGGCGTCCCGACCCGATAAATTTTTACCTACTTTAGTGTGGCACGCAATGTAGTTCCCTCTACTATTAACTCTACCCTGAGTGCGACAGTTTTACAGATATTCACAAATGAGTAAATATGTCCCCCTGCGACGTTGCACCCTTCTCCTCACAGAAACACACCCACAGGATAACCGAATCCGGAAAGAATCCTCAAACTAAACATACAGCCGGTAGGGAGCATTATTTACAAGACTACGCTGCTATTTACACTACGATCCAGGACCTGTTTTTTTGGAGGAACACATGCAGATGTTATGCATAGAGAGAGCGCGCTTGCCAACATCGATACACCAACCCACGAGTGCTCTGTGGCCGACGGCCTTTAATAACGTGCAGAGCACCCTTCCCGAGCATCAAAAGCACCACCCCACCACCAATCGGTGCAGTCACCATTGTTCATTGGAATAAAAATAAATTCGACAACCCCTAACCCTGCAGGTGTCTCTTGCTCTTCTTGTGGTGCACTTGGTGGTGTTAACTATAAGTGGTTCACCTGTATGGCATAGGTGCCACGTTGACCCATAGGTCCATCCCCGGGTGGTGCTTGGCCGCAAACGAACTGCGGTCCATTGTGGGTGGCCACAAACATTGCGGTCCATATGGTGTATCGATCCCGGCAGCAAACAGCGAAAGTGCAGGCCCACAACTGCGCAGCCAGCACCTCTCTCTCCTCTCTCTCTACCCCAAAGCCAGATCCTCGGAGGTGGGAGACAAAAGAAGAAACAAGTGAGTAAGGTGGTAAGGGCGCAAAAGTGCACGCAATGTAAGGTGATGCACACTGGGGGCACATGGGAACCAGGTGAGACAGGTACGTTCCTATCGTACGCCCCCCCCCCCCCCCCCACCAGGTAACCTACATGGCCCCTCCCTTACCCCTTACTGTATCCACACAACACAACACTACCCATAAACATCTACTTTACAAATCAACAAACATCCCTACTGTCTTCCCCGTTCCTCCCATATACCAAATTCGTCTTCTCTCCCTCCTAACCAATCAAATTTGCCATTTTCAACTCTCATCAAAATTTGCCATCTCCAACTCAACATCAAAATTTGCCATCACCAATTCATCATCAGTCCCTCCTAGGGAGGGAGAGATGGAATCACCCCAATGTCTCATCCACGTCGTGATGCGTCTCACAAATCCAACAGCAATTCTCATTTCTGCAACACAAACAAAGAAAACACAGGTGTGGAGTCATCATCATCACCACAGGTAAGTGGCTGCGTATGGTGCGACAGGTTCTTCAATCCTAACTATTTCCTAAATGACTTTAACAACTTTACACTACCCGGGGTCTTTCTCCGGCCAAACCATTGGCCCTCTTACTCTATGGGTTCTAAAAACCAATTCCCATTGGCCAACCTGTGGTGCTTTTCAATTTGGGGTCTCACTCCCCCGATTCATCTCCCGGTGCCCTCGCACAATTTCTGGGCTGCGGCGTGTACCTCTCCCAGTGGGTCTACCCACCTGCACACCTCCACCACTGCAGTTGCCTCCGAGCTTACCTGCTCCTTACCCTAACCTAACTACCTGGGGAAGGCCCTCTCGCACTCTCCCCACTCGGTGCCCTCTCTGGCACTGGGCTACCCGGGTCCGTCCTCCGGATCCTCGGGCCCCATCCACAACTCTACCGGCTCCCAGAGCCCACCTGCGGCCTCACCTGGCCGACATCCTCACAGTGGTGGAGTGCCCAACCAACTACACACACTAACAGGCTACACGCCCAGCCATTTCCACAACACTAATGCACCCATCCACAACACCATTCTGCAACCGCACCACAGATGCCAATATCTAACCACAATTTACCTATACCCTCTACCTAACACTTACACTACCCGCCCCGGGTACTCGTGAAAGGGGTCCACTCTTCCCCCATTCACTCCTTCGCACCATGCACACCACTCCGTACCACTTACTCCAACTCTCTCCACACACCTGTACCTGCACACCTGTGCTCTCACACCTGGTGCCACCTGCACCCTTCTCTCCCCAAGCGCATTCGCGCTGATCCACACACTCACTACTCATACACTGCTCCACACACCTGTCCAGTTGCACACCTGTGCAATCACACCTGTTCAATTCTCACAAACACGGCATCATCTCAGCTAACTACTCCCTTCTGAAACTTGCGCTTCCCAGTCGTCCCTTTAAACTATTGCGCTCCCTCGTCATTATCATCCACACTAATCTACCTGCGTCCCTACTACAGGTATCAGTCACTAACTAAACTTAACGTCACCTAAGGTCATCTTCTCTAGATCCCTATCAATATAACCTAACCCACCCGGGCTAGTTTTCACTGCCATACACCCCATAAACTATTGCTCCTTTGCCCCCCTCATGGGAAGGGTGGCAGGGATGCCATCCCACCACATCGGGGGTCTCTCACTACCAATTTTGCACATCAAATTTCAACAAATTAAAAATTTGCCAATCACTACCCATCATCTGCCAATCACTACTGCCAATCCCTTGCCAATCATCAAATTTTGTTTTTCTCCAATTTTGGGTCCAAAACACTAACCTCATCACCCAGTCTACTCACTAATGCCTCTCGGTGCGCCAATTCCTGTCCAAAGCCAGGCTTCGTAAAGCCAAGCCATGAATGCGGGTTGTTCTGTGCCGGCGGCTGGATGCGTCCGGCATTCGGGGCAGGGACGGGGGCTTACCCGGGCCGAGATCCCACGCACCACCTCGGCGTGGAGCCATCCAATGTCCCGATCTCGACCTGCCGGCGCGTCTCAACAAAACGTGGTCGCCATGACGACCCTTCCTATCCAGCCGCCCGCTCCGCCTAGTGGAGCACGGACGCGGCCGTTCAAAGCGAGGCCCGGCACGCACCGAGGGCCCGATTCGGCTAAAAGTCGACCTAACCTCTAACCCGTGTAACGTCGATGCTTCACCTGCATGCTTACACCCCGCAGCCCGTTCCTTGCTCACACATCCAGCCGTCCCCATGCTCCTCGTACCTTTCCTTACACATCCAGGTACCCTCATTCCACTCACAGCCTTGGTCACACACCTGACCACCGAACACTTTGGCACACATTCGTTGGTCGCACACCTCACCAAAACACCTCTTCGCGCCCCCTCCTCTGTCACCTCCTCTGTGACAATCACAGGTGTGCCCTCATTCGCACACCCAACCACGTGCCTCACCACCAACTCCAGCGTGCATTCCCACTCACGCTCTACCATTCCAGGTGTGCATCCTTCCATCCCAGGTGTACATCCTCGCTCACCTGTCACAACTAACTCACGCTCCATGTCACTCTCACTACTTTCACCTCCACTCGTGACAACGCACTCACCCTTACTCTTGACAGCACACTCTTTCCTCATGCACCTGTCCGTCACACACCTTTCTCGCGCACACTCTCCCGTTACACCCTCTGTAACACTCACCACAGGTGGACACTCTTCCTTACTTCTGACAGCGCACTCTTTCCTCATGCACCTGTCCGTCACACACCTTTCTCGCGCACACTCTCCCGTTA
The DNA here is from genome assembly GCF_964187855.1 of Myxine glutinosa. Lineage (NCBI taxonomy): Eukaryota > Metazoa > Chordata > Myxini > Myxiniformes > Myxinidae > Myxine > Myxine glutinosa. The sequence goes on along the minus strand of NC_136270.1, from coordinate 19,104,817 downwards.
CACCCTCTGTAACACTCACCACAGGTGGACACTCTTCCTTACTTCTGACAGCGCACTCTTTCCTCATGCACCTGTCCGTCACACACCTTTCTCGCGCACACTCTCCCGTTACACCCTCTGTAACACTCACCACAGGTGGACACTCTTCCTTACTTCTGACAGCGCACTCTTTCCTCATGCACCTGTCCGTCACACACCTTTCTCGCGCACACTCTCCCGTTACACCCTCTGTAACACTCACCACAGGTGGACACTCTTCCTTACTTCTGACAGCGCACTCTTTCCTCATGCACCTGGCCGTCACACACCTTTCTCGCGCACACTCTTGCGCACACTCTCCGGTCACACCCTCTGTAACACTCACCACACCACGCTTCCATGTGCTCCCTCGCACACGCGCTACGACCGACTCACTCCCGCCAGCACACTCACTCCTTGGCACGCACTTTTTCCTCACACACCCCAGAGTCGGACTTTCTTGCACACCTCCATTTTCGCACACCAGACCTGTCGCACACTTCACCAACGGCCTCTCACGAACACCCGGGTCTATCTCGACCCCCAAGCTTCTTAAATCCCCTGGCGCATCATACGCACGACCATATTGGTCACCACTTACACCGGGTCCTCTTTCTCTTCGCTTCTCCTCCATCACCTGCGAATCCCTCATCCGGTTAATGAGCACATCATCACGATCCAAACACAGACTTTGGACCAATTCTTTTATCTCCTCTTTTATCTCTTTCTTATCCCCTCTCCGTCGCTTCTTAATTTCGCTCATCCCTTCTTCCACTTCTTCTAATTTGTGCTTCACCTCTTTTATTCCCCGGTACGTCTCCTCAAGCTCATCCTCTAAGGCTACCTTGACCGTTTCCATGTGCGTCCTCACCTGCCGGTCCGTCGTCTCCATTACCTCTATCACCTCGTCCAACCTCGTTGTCAGTCCCTCACGTACCATCTGACATTCCCTCTTTGTCGCTATCAAGTCGTTTTTTATGTCGTTTTGTGTCGCTTTCAACCCTCCTAATACCGCAGTGTTCCTTTGAACCTGCTCCACTAACTCCGTCTGTCCCACCGTCAGCTGCTCCACCTCCTGCGTCAGGTCCTCTATGCCCCCTTGTAACTTTACAGTCCCCTTTCTCACCTCCTTCTCCATGTGCTCCTTACAGTGCCTCACCTCCTCGCGCACTCCTCCGACCTCCTCACTCACTCCTCTTCTGATCTCTTCTCCCATCACTTGCATCTCCTGCCCAGATGCCACCCTCATCTGCTCCATTTCCTCCCTGTGAGCATCCAGTTTGGTTTCTACCCCCATTCTGACCCCCTCTATCTGCTGCTCCATTTGTTTAACTTCCCTTTCCGCTTGGTCCCTTATGTCCCTCAATTTGCCTTCCATACTGTTTTCTAACCCCTCTAACCCAGTTTTCACTCCCTCTATCTGATTCTCCTGGGCAGCCATTCTATTTTCTACCCCCATTAACCCATTTTTCACTTCTTTTATCCCGTTGTCTAACCCCTCAAAATTATTGTCTAACTTCCCAAATTTCTTGTCTAACTCCTCAAAATTATTGTCTAACTTCCCAAATTTCTTGTCTAACTCCTCAAAATTATTGTCTAACTTCCCAAATTTCTTGTCTAATCCCTTAAAATTATTGTCTAACCCCTCACCGGTACCCCTCGCTTCGTCCCTCATTACCCCCATCTGGTTTCCCATTACCCCCATACTGCTTTTCAAACCTCTAATTTGGTCTCCCAATTGCTCACTATTCTTTTCCATTCGCTCGTTAGTCTGGGCCATAAGGGCCTTTATTTGCAAAAAAAACAAGTCCAAATCCACCAGGGGCGCTGTCACGGTCGCCGGCGCGGTGACCAGCGAGGCGCCATTTCGCGCGTCTGCTACTTCGTGCGTGACGGCGCTATTTTGCGAACCTGCCGCCCTCACTGCTTCGCTCTCCTCTTGTCCCTCAATTTGGTCCTGGATCGACCCTACCTCACTCTCCTTTACCGGACCCCAGCCGTCTTGACCCGCCATAGCGCGACTTTCAAAATTCGGTTTTTATTTTTATTTTCGTAAAACAAATTCAAATTTCGCCGTTATAATTTCGCGCGGGAAACGCGCTCCGAATCGATTCTACTTGTTACCAATTTGGGCCTAATAAATTTAGTCCCGGGTTCGAATTCCACTCCTCGACACCAATTGTTACAGACGTGGCTTAGATGTTAGTTTACCGAGCGGTTTTGGTATGACCACGTCTGCACAAGATTGTACTCGATATTATACCCGAACGTTGACTAGTCGCGCGATGCTGGCTCAATAAGAAAAAGAAGACACCCGGCTGGATTACAATAACACAATACGACACCAAGGGTTCAGTTCTCAAGACCTCCGGAGGAGATTATATTCGTACGGAAAGGTCAGATTACAGGGGCTAGAGTTATAATCACAGAAAGACAGGCACTTAGACACACTCTTATATTAACCCCGGACAGACGACAGACAAACGGGACAAGGCTGACTCACACGGGGGTTGATGAAAAGGACAGCGGGTATCGATGGCTCAAGGTGCACTCTTGGCTCAAAGCAGGGTCCAGTACGGTCCGGTCCAAAGATGCGGGGAGGTATCGTCGCGCTGGGGGTGGCGGTGGCTTCCTCTGCTCTCCGTAGTTCAGGCGCATCTGACGTCACATCCGGCGCGGGGCCGCGTATATCCGGCGGGGAGTGACACGCCCTCGGCTCGTTAGCTCCGCCCCAGATGGAATCGGCACGTTGCTTCTCATTGGGTGCGTGGGGGGGTTACTGGCTCCGCCCCTGACGAGGAGCTGACAGCCAGCCCCTTCGGGGTAACGCCGTGGAGCGCATGGTCATGGCGGGTAACCGAGCCGGTGTGAGGACGCATCCTCCCCCGCGCCGCCGCGCCGCCCCCATCCCCTCCGTTGCTGCAGCCATAGTTGGTTGGGGAAGAAGATGGAAGGAGGTATGGGAAGATGGAAGGAGGTATGGGAAAGGTCCTAAACTCACTACTGATGCCATATAATCACATTCTGGTGCAACGAAGAGTCATAATTAATGGAGACGAGGCCTTAACTGACATAGATTAAGAATAACTAGGAAGATGTCCGAAAGTTGTCTACGTGTGGTGCGGTGGACCTGGGCACGACATTTAATGGGGGAATAAGGGGAAGGTCGGCTCTACTGATTGTTATTTACATGCAATGGGACTAGGGAATGGGGGATTGGGGAAAGTTGGGGAGTATTGGAGAAAATAGGGGAATATTTACAAGCGGATATGGAGGCCAAATTCCATATTCGCAACAATATCAAGAGGATATTATTGTGATAAAAGTGAAACCTTCAAATCAAGAGGTTATTATTGTGATAAAAGTGAAACCTTCATATCAAGAGGATATTATTGTGATAAAAGTGAAACCTTCATATCAAGAGGATATTATTGTGATAAAAGTGAAACCTTCATGTCAAGGGGATATTGTGACTAGCAATGGGACCCACCCTATGGGCGGGGCTTCAATTGGGAAGCCCAAATGAAAAGGCAAAATATCAGAAATTGAAGGTGTTTTTAATTTTAAATGATTCATATAAACATCCGTTGAATCATATCACATGCAAATCATCAAAATCTAAACAGTACATGGCGCCCATTTTGAAAAAAGATTGAATTCTGCAAAACGGAAGCGGCCGCTACACGTCTTTCTCAGTCACACGTTTATGTGTGAAGAGTGCATGCCGAATCTGTAACACGGAAGCCGCCGCTACACCTGTTTCTCAGTCGCTTTGCACACGCTGCCGTGTTACTTCGGAGCTGCACGTTTATATAGGAAGAGTTCGTCAGGAGTCGATCTACTCTCTCCTGGTACGTAGAATAAACAGTATTTGTAGAATTTCAACAAAAGCCACATCACTGTTCATATCGGTAAATATTATTCCATCGTGTTTGGAAAAATTGGAAAACTTGGAAAAACAATATAGCCTATTTTACTCCCAGGGGTCCCAGGAATACCCACCCAAAATATCGTTGCAATCGGTTGAGACGTTTTTGCGTTACCTTCGAACGGACGGACATTTGGTGAATTATCGTAAGATAAAAGCAAAACTTTCACATCAAGAGGATATTATTGTGATAAAAGTGAAACCTTCATATCAAGAGGATATTATTGTGATAAAAGTGAAACCTTCAAATCAAGAGGATATTATTGTGATAAAAGTGGAACTTTCATATCAAGAGGATATTATTGTGATAAAAGTAAAACCTTCAAATCAAGAGGATATTATTGTGATAAAAGTGAAACTTTCATATCAAGAGGATATTATTGTGATAAAAGTGAAACCTTGATATCAAGAGGATATTATTGTGATTAAAGTGAAACCTTCAAATCACAAGGATATTATTGTGATAAAAGTGAAACCTTCAAATCACAAGGATATTATTGTGATAAAAGTGAAACCTTCATATCAAGAGGATATTATTGTGATAAAAGTGAAACCTTCATATCAAGAGGATATTATTGTGATAGAGGTGAAACCTTCAAATCAAGAGGATATTATTGTGATAAAAGTGAAACCTTCAAATCACAAGGATATTATTGTGATAAAAGTGAAACCTTCATATCAAGAGGATATTATTGTGATAAAAGTGAAACCTTCAAATCACAAGGATATTATTGTGATAAAAGTGAAACCTTCATATCAAGAGGATATTATTGTGATAGAGGTGAAACCTTCAAATCAAGAGGATATTATTGTGATAAAAGTGAAACCTTCAAATCACAAGGATATTATTGTGATAAAAGTGAAACCTTCATATCAAGAGGATATTATTGTGATAAAAGTGAAACCTTCAAATCAAGAGGATATTATTGTGATGAAAGTGAAACCTTCAAATCAAGAGGATATTATTGTGATAAAAGTGAAACCATCAAATCAAGAGGATATTATTGTGATAAAAGTGAAACCTTCATATAAAGAGGATATTATTGTGATAAAAGTGAAACTTTCATATCAAGAGGATATTATTGTGATAAAAGTGAAACCTTCAAATCAAGAGGATATTATTGTTATAAAAGTGAAACCTTCAAATCGAGAGGATATTATTGTGATAAAAGCGAAACCTTCAAATCGAGAGGATATTATTGTGATAAAAGCGAAACCTTCAAATCGAGAGGATATTATTGTGATAAAAGCGAAACCATCAAATCAAGAGGATATTATTGTGATAAAAGCGAAACCTTCAAATCGAGAGGATATTATTGTGATAAAAGCGAAACCTTCAAATCGAGAGGATATTATTGTGATAAAAGCGAAACCATCAAATCAAGAGGATATTATTGTGATAAAAGCGAAACCTTCATATCAAGAGGATATTATTGTGATAAAAGTGAAACCTTCAAATCAAGAGGATATTATTGTGATGAAAGTGAAACCTTCAAATCAAGAGGATATTATTGTGATAAAAGTGAAACTTTCATATCAAGAGGATATTATTGTAATAAAAGTGAAACCTTCAAATCAAGAGGATATTATTGTGATAAAAGTGAAACCTTCAAATCAAGAGGATATTTTTGTGAAAAAGTGAAACCATCAAATCAAGAGGATATTATTATGATAAAAGCGAAACCTTCAAATCAAGAGGATATTATTGTGATAAAAGCGAAACCATCAAATCAAGAGGATATTATTGTGATAAAAGCGAAACCTTCAAATCAAGAGGATATTATTGTGATAAAAGCAAAACCATCAAATCAAGAGGATATTATTGTGATAAAAGCTAAACCTTCATATCAAGAGGATATTATTGTGATAAAAGTGAAACCTTCATATCAAGAGGATATTATTGTGATAAAAGTGAAACCTTCATATCAAGAGGATATTATTGTGATAAAAGTGAAACCTTCATGTCAAGAGGATATTGTGACTAGCAATGGCACCCACCCTATGGGCGGGGCTTCAATTGGGAAGCCCAAATGAAAAGGCAAAATATCAGAAATTGAAGGTGTTTTTAATTTTAAACGATTCATATAAACATCTGTTGATTCATATCACATGCAAATCATCAAAATCTAAACAGTACATGGCGCCCATTTTGAAAAAAGATTGAATTCTGCAAAACGGAAGCGGCCGCTACACGCCTTTCTCAGTCGCACGTTTATGTGTGAAGAGTGCGCGCCGAATCTGTAACACGGAAGCAGCCACCACACCCATTTCTCAGTCGCTTTGCACACGCTGCCGTGTTACTTCGGAGCTGCACGTTTATATAGGAAGAGTTCGTCAGGAGTCGATCTACTCTCTCCTGGTACGTAGAATAAACAGTATTTGTAGAATTTCAACAAAAGCCACATCACTGTTCATATCGGTAAATATTATTCCATCGTGTTTGGAAAATTGGAAAACTTGGAAAAACAATATAGCCTATTTTACTCCCAGGGGTCCCAGGAATACCCACCCAAAATATCGTTGCAATCGGTTGAGCCGTTTTTGCGTTACCTTCGAACGGACGGACGGACATTTGGTGAAATATAGTAAGATAAAAGCAAAACTTTCACATCAAGAGGATATTATTGTGTTAAAAGTGAAACCTTCATATCAAGAGGATATTATTGTGATAAAAGTGAAACCTTCATATAAAGAGGATATTGTTGTAATAAAAGTGAAACCTTCAAATCACGAGGATATTATTGTGATAAAAGTGAAACCTTCATATCAAGAGGATATTGTTGTGATAAAAGTGAAACCTTCATATCAAGAGGATATTATTGTGATAAAAGTGAAACCTTCATATCAAGAGGATATTATTGTAATAAAAGTGAAACCTTCATATCAAGAGGATATTATTGTGATAAGTCATTTAGCCCAAATTGACCGATTTCCATGAATCCATTTTCTATCCATGCCTGTAACTCACTCGTTTTGCAGATATGGACCTCATATAGCACTCTTTTTGTTTGTAAGGACGTGGCCCACTTTTGTGAATAAATAATACTAAGTTTAGACTCGCGTCTTGTATGTGTCACTCAGTCAAAGATGAAGGAACTGACCTTGGTGAAAGTCGTTTTTCCCAATTTTCAGAAAATGAAAAGCAGTACAGTTTCAAAATTACGAGCTATAAATCCAATTTGGTTTTGCAAGTGGATGCTGGTACTACTACAGTAATTTGACACCAAATATTGTAAGATTTGAATGATAGTGTTGCGGTTTTGAGTTTGTACAATAAAAGTTAATTTCCCCCTCATAGTTTAGTCACACTACAACACATAGCCTCGCGATAGTTCAGTTATGTCTTAGTAAATGTAAACATAGTCCTTTTCCTGTGTTAGTTTTGCGTTGAGTAGAATAATGAGAGTTAGGTCCATTTCATTGCTTATGCCACCTTAGGCGCAAATTAACACGAGGCAGGCCTGACAAGTCGAGGCAAGAACGAAGGAAGCCGGAGGAGAAGCCGATGGTAAGCGCGAGCCGCCAATCAGGGCTCGAAGGGAGTGGCTGCGTCACTGCGTCAAAAGGCGTGGTTAGAACATTTGAGTGAGCTAAGGGGGTTGGCAATATAACCCGTTGCGCGAAGCCCCCACACAGTTCTGTGGAGAAGTGAGCTTGTGAGTTATGAGAAGGGAGAGGCGCTTGTTGAACGAGTACAAAGAGAGAGAGAGAGAGAGAGAGAGAAGACGTGCATGAACCAAGTTATAAGGCGCTCTTACAACTTAAACACTCGGTTGAGCTTGAGGCAGAACCTCTATTGGGTTACGCGAGTGAGCGCGCGCCGTGAATTAATCGCGCTGCGAGAAACCGCCAAGCCTGGCGAGAGACGCGTACATTTCCCCGCCTGCCTGCTCTGCCCTTTGTTTGAGAGACGCGCTGCAAGGATCCCTTCCACCACCTGCTTGCCTTCATCGAGGGACGTGCTGTGACCGTGGAGAGCCACGCCGGGCGAAGCCATTCCTGGACGACCAAGTCGGCGCGATCAGCGCCCGAACATCATCCTCCCTTCATTTCCCCCCCGTGAGTGTGATCGGGCCCGTGTCTGGGAAGAAGTTAAGACTGTATAAGACTGCTCTGTCTCTTCGCCTTGTACATAATAGTGTGAATAATTATTAAACCTGTGTTCTTCCTTACATTTGATCGTCCCCGTCATTTCCATCTATTGACTAAGCGTGGTACGAATAAAACCGCTCTAATCGGGTTCCAATACCAAAGGTAACTGCACGGACCACGTGGTACGCAATCCGCTTGGTGTACTCAAATTACGCGTGGCTCGTGCGAGGATCGATTCCCTGCTTCCGCGGCGGCGCAGGTACTTCGGTACGTGTGAACATCGTCCCGGAACCCTACCGTGCGTTTGCCCGGGAGGGGCGATTCAAGTCTCTCGGTTGCGCCGACCCAAAAAGAACAAGGGGCTTAATCTCCCCTTGGTAAGGGCAGGAGGGTCGGGCGGAAGCCGTAACAATATATATGGTCAGGAGAGCATATATTGTGACATTGAGCTTTCATGAAACCAGGACCACGATAATTAACACATATATGGGCCTGGTACATTAACACACCACTCGGCACTTTAAGACTGCACTTTTCTATTGCATCTGGCGACCTTTAATAAAACAAATCATGCCAGACAAATGGTCATTTCGTGCAAAACGACCCCATGCTCCTGGTCTTCTGTTGTGTTGCTCTACCCTGCTTTCCATTGTGTTCTCTTCCACAAGTCTCGACTTTGTATGCAGAAGTGCCATTCAAGGGCACAGGGATGATGGGCGATATGGCCTTTCCTCGTAATGCTGTATTTGTTATTGATAAACTTGTAAGAGGTGTCCACAACAATCCGAAACCTTGACCATGTTGTGAAACATTGGTTGAGGTTCTCCCCCCTTTTTTTTTTTTTTTTTCCACCCTCACTTTTTTACCTTTATCCACTTTTAAATTCGTTTTCTGCACAACCGCTTGAGCGGTTGATTCAAAACTTTCAACATAGGAGCGACTACCCATGGAGAATTTTTAAACAAAGTTACACGATCGAATGGAAATTGTGGCCGGCTTTCCGAAAAAAATCTTTTCTGCACACATGGGTATTTTACATCTCTTATTATAATAGAGCAAACGCATATGGTTATGTCGCCATGTATGTATGTTTATATGCGACTTAAACCTCTTCATCTTCAAATAAAATTACCACTCTGAATTAACCCTCTTAATTGCGTAAAGACTGCTGAGACCCCTCAGACCTTTGATGACCCTATAATTCCCCCCAAGACCCTTCAGACCACCAAGACCCATGAAGACCCAAAATACCCTGAAAACCCCCAAAGGTGCCAAAGACCCAAAATACCCTTCAAGGCCCTGAGGCTCAAAAAGACTCTGAATACCAAAAGACCCTGAATACCCGAAGACCCAAAACAGCCTGAAGACCCAAAACACCCCGAAGACCCAAAACACCCCGAAGACCCAAAACACCCCGAAGACCCAAAACACCCCGAAGACCAAAAAGACCCCGAAGACCAAAAAGACCCCGAAGACCAAAAAGACCCCGAAGACCAAAAAGACCCCGAAGACCAAAAAGACCTCGAAGACCAAAAAGATCCCGAAGACCAAAAAGACCTCGAAGACCAAAAAGATCCCGAAGACCAAAAAGACCCCGAAGACCCAAAAGATCCCGAAGACCAAAAAGATCCCGAAGACCAAAAAGACCAAAAAGATCCTGAAGACCAAAAATACCCCGAAGATCCTTAAAGACCAAGAAGAACCTTAAGACCCAAAAGCCCCTGAAGACCCAAAACACCTCAAAGACCCAAAATACCCTTAAAGGCCCAGAGGATCCAAAAGACCCTGAAGATCCAAATGGCCCTGAAGACCCAAAACACCATGAAACCCAAAAGACACTGAAATGGTCAAAGATGCCTACCCCTCTGAAACGACGTGTGGTGAGGCACGCGGAGCGGCGCGGAGCGCGCCGAGTCACGCTAGTATTAGGAGTAAACGCTCGGTGAAATATCTTAAATAGATACCTTGATAGGGGGAAGGACTCTCATTCTGGACTTCCCAAACCAAATTTAAAAGAATAACTTTATTTCATATTCAAAATAAGAATACAACAGACAGAGTTAACACATTTAAAAATTAAGGTCGACGAGAGACCAACCAAACCAATAAATTAAGGTCGACATGAGACAAAACAAACCGGTAAAACAATGGAAAAAGGACGAGGTTTGGCAATGAAGTCCCATGAGCTAAAGCTCTGGATTGTTGGCCCGCAGCCAGCCAGGAGGTGTTATGGGTTTAGCATTTTTCTTCACCCATGGATGGGCGAGGACCTCAGTTAGAGAAAGGCGAGTCACTGGGTTGTGTTTCAAAAGCCGAGATATGAGATCTTTGGAACCTTCACTCATGGTTGAAGGGTAGTGTACCTGCACCTGCATTCGAAAAGTATAAAACTGCATTCTTTCCATTAACAATATGGTATGTCCCTTTAAATATGCTCAAAGCCTGACTGCAGATTGGTTTTTACTTTCAAATCTTCCCCTTCAAACTTTCTCCACAGCTTACCTTCAAAATATTGTTGTAGGTCTCAGATCGACTTTGGGTCTGAAAGGGCGGTTTGCCATTTAGTAACTCATAGCAGAGCACCCCCACACACCACAAATCCACCTTCTCATCGTAGAGCTTGTGTTCTATCATCTCCGGTGGCAAGTAATCCAGTGTGCCACAAACTGTTTTGCGCCTGTGGAGATTGGGGGACCACAACAGACTGTTATTGATATAAGCATGACGTCGTTGTTTCATTAAAAAAACATGAATAACACTTTAATTACTTGCTATATTTAAGACTTGCAAGTATATTCGTTCCCCGAGTATGTCTGTGGACATGACCTTTATCAGGTAATCTTCATTACCTCCGCTACCAAAGGTGGATGGAGGTTATGTTTTCACCCCTGTCTGTCTGTCCGTTTGTGAACAAGATATCTCAAAAAGTTGTGGACGGATTCGGACGCAATTTGGCAGAAATGTAGCGTATGTGACAAGGAGGAAATTATTAGATTTTGGTGAAGATTCGGATCCGGCTACTAGAATTTTTAAGTGATTCTTCACCATTGGGAGATTGGGCCAAAACGATACATAGCAGGATATCTCAAAAAGGTTGTGGACAGATTTGAATGAAACTTGGTGGAGATGTTGGGTGTGTGACAAGGACAAATACATTCGATTTCGGTGAAGATTGGAATATGAATTCGGATATGAGAATTATTTAACATTTTTAAAGTGATTCTTCCCATTGAGTGATGGGGTAAAACCAACATATGGCAGGATATCTCAAAGTTATTGACGGATTTGAACGAAACTTGGTGGAGGGTTTGGGTGTGTGAAAAGGACTAATCGTTTCGATTTTGGTGAAGATCTGAATCTGGATTCGGCTACAATAATTATTTAATTTTAAAATTATTCTTCACCATTGAGAGATCAGATGGAAAGCGACATATAACATATTTAAAAAGCGTTATGGAGGAGTTATGAATAAACTTGGTGGATGAGTTGGTTAGGTGACAAGAAGAAGCCGATTAGATTTTGGTTCAGGTCCGAATCCAAATCCGGCCTATCAGTGGGATACAAAACGTAAACTGTTCACCAGGCGGAAGTATGCTCTCGACTGAGTGCCATTCTCGTTCTCTATGTGATTGAGCATTTCCAAGGCAAACGCCTTGCTTTTGGGTCCATCATTTGGTTTGAGTCCCTGCAGAATCTGCACCTTATAGACATAGACACAGGATTTTGCATAAAAGACTCAAACTTTTTCACTGAGGAGAGGCTTCCGTTTGGCCACGCTGCCATAAAGCCCAGATCGGTGGAGTGTTGCAGTGATGGTTGTCCTTCTGGAAGTTTCTCCGATCTCCACACAGGATCTCTGTAACTCAGCCAGAGTGACCATCGGGTTCTTGGTCACCTCTCTTACCAAGGCCCTTCAGGCCCTTCCCACCCTCCCCCCCCCCCCCCCCCCCCCCCCCCGATTGCTCAGTTTGGCCGGGCGGCCAGCTCTAGGAAGAGTCCAGGTTGTTCCAAACTTCTTCCATTTAATAATTATGGAGGCCACTGTGCTCTTGGGAACCTTCAATGCAGCAGAATTTTTTTGTTGGCTTCCCCAGATCTGTGCCTCGACACAATCCTGTCTCTGAGCTCTGCAGTCAGTTCCTTCGACCTCATGGCTTGGTTTTTGCTCTGATATGCATCGTCAGCTGTGAGACCTTAAATAGACAGGTGTGTGCCTTTCCAAATTATGTCCAATCAATTAAGTTTACCACAGGTGGACTCCAATCAAGGTGTAGAAACATCTCAAAGATGATCAAGAGAAATGGGAGGGACCTGAGCTAAATTTAAATTGTCATAGCAAAGGGTATGAATACTTATGTCAATGTGATATTTCAGTTTTTTCTTTTTAATAAATTTGCAAAACTTTCTAAAATCCTGTTTTCTCTGTCATTATGGGGTATTGAGTGTAGATTGATGAGGAAAAAAATGAATTTAAACGATTTCAGCACAAGGCTGCAACATAACAAAATGTGAAAAAAGTGAAGGGGTCTGGATACTTTCTGAATGCACTGTAGTCATTCACGGGTTCAGCATTAGCAGTTTCGCCATTTATCTCATGTGGAAATGTTTGTCGAGGTGACTGTTATTTTTCTGTAATCGCCCATTTCCCTCATCATGGTTGTTACGGATTCGTCACTTCCGTTGTTGTGGTTTTCATCCACTGCAAACATTTTTGATTATTATATGTACTATTATTGTTGTCGTTTGAGGGAAATAGAGGTTACTATTTTCAAAAGGTAAAAACGTTAGTTTTAAATGAAACCGGAACCGGACGACGACGAAGAAGAGAGGAGGAGGAGGAGAAGAAGGCGGAGCGAGTGAGTCGGACAAGAAGTCTAGCTGCTTCGAGGTCTGGAGCGAACGATTGGCGAACGAGAGTCGCGAGTGAACTTTGGGTTTCCCAGGAAAAGGATTCCTGCGACAGAGTTATCGCTGTGACAGATCAACCTGCGTGTCAGGTTTTGTGGTTGATTCCGGAGAATCATCAGAGTGCCGTTACGCCACGAGAAGGGGCCGTCGGCCATTTTGACTCGCGCAGGATTTGCGCATCGTTCAAGGTTTTTCGTCTCGCTTTAATCATTGTAACCGCATTCAGACGTGGATCTGGTGTGTGTGTGTGTGTGTGTGTGTGTGTGTGTGACGTGGCTTTTGAGTGGAAAATCTGCGGTTCGACGATTGTGAGCCGTGAAACGTCCATACCCGAGGGTGTGATTTCCCAGTCGCCTGGAGGGCGCCTTTGGATTTCCCAGTCGCCTTGAGGGCGCCTTTGCGCAGCTTTGGCCGCGTGACTGACTTTCAACCCAACGGGATTCTGGTCTCGCTACGACATCATACGGACGATCGCTGGAGCGGATCGACTTTGGCTTGAAGCCGGAATCAACTTGAAGCCGGGAATAGAGACATTGGGAATCTTCTTCTTTTTGCTCATTTGGAGCACAGTGGGTTATATTGTGCGAACCTGATGGTACCATCATAGGAAATATATATTGGTTGTACAATTGATTACTATTGTTTTTGTGTTGTTATTCTTGTGTGATTTTAATACAATATTTGTTTGTTGGTAACAATTGGTGTGGCTTCACCATTGATCTTTGACATACAGAATAACATATCTTTCTGCCATGACTCCTCTTGGGGCTCGGAGGTACACCGTGACCGGGGTCTGGGGAGGAGCACGTAACAGAAATTGGGGGCTCATCCGGGATTGGCCCAAATTTAAATTGGGGGCTCGTCTTTGCTGATAGAATTCCCTAACATCCTCGTCTGGGATTAAATTCCCTAACACACGTCCGGGATAGAATTCCCTAACATTCCCCAAATTTGTAATTTTTCTAACATTCCTAAATTTTTCAAAAAAATTTGAACATTTTTGTGTGAACGTTAACAGGTGCTAACTAATAGTCACTATGGTGTTTGACGCAGAAAAGTTTGTGGCGTCCCCTAATGAGGCACAGTTCCAGGCGTTAAAAAGATCGGAACTCTTGATATTGGCCAAATATTTTAACTTGGAGGTCCGAGTTAATATGAAGAAAGCAGAGATGCAGACATTGGTGGTAGAATCTCTGGTGGGACAAGGAACATGGAAAGAGGTAGCCTTGGATTGGTTACCCGAGGAAATGAAAATGTGGAGCTCCGGAAAATGGAGATGGAGCTGCAGAGCCAGGAAAGGTTAAAAGCAGAGGAAAGGAAAGCAGCAAAGGAAAGAGCAGAACAGGAACGAGACCCAGAGGAAAGAAGAGCAGAGGAAAGGAGAGCCGAAAGGGAGATAAAGGAACGTGACATGGAGTATCAGAAGGAACTTGAACTCAAGGAGCTGGAATTAATGGGAGAACGGAGAGAAGTAGTATCCATGCCGGCTAGTTCGACAACTAGTCAGAACACTTGGGATGTTGGTCGGCATGTGAGGCTGGTTCCACCCTTCAATGAAAAGGAGGTAGCCAAGTTTTTTTTTACACTTTGAGAAAGTGGCTGAAATGCTAAAATGGCCTGTGGGGTCCTGGACTATGTTAGTGCAAAGTGTTGTAGTGGGTAAAGCTCAAGATATCTATTCGGCTTTACCGATTAACCAATGTGCAGATTATGAGATAGTGAAGAAAACCATTCTCAAAGCTTATGAATTGGTCCCTGAAGCTTACCGGCAAAAATTCAGGAATGCCAGGAAGAGGGAGAGTGAAACCCATGTGGAGTTTGCCAGAATGAAGGAAACCATGTTTGATCGGTGGTGTGACTCGAAGGGGATTGGGAAAAACTTCAACCTGTTGCGACAATTGATCTTGGTGGAGGAATTCAAACAGTGTGTCCACGCGGACGTTAAAGTACATCTGGATGAAAAGAAAGTACCAGAGTTGTATGAGGCAGCAACCGTGGCAGATGACTATGCCTTGACACACAGGATGGGGTTCCACAAACCTAACTTCCCGCCTAGAGTTAGCCAGGGGAGTTATGGTAAATCAGGGGCGGAGAACAAATATTCATGGAGGTGGCCTAGAGATGACTGAGGACAAATCTGATACCGCGACTTTTAGGGATCAGAAGATTACAGTTCCAAGACAGACTTATCTTCCTGGGGGCCCGAGGCAGACCACGAGTTTTTCCTCCGGGCCCACTTGCGCTTTTTGCAAGAAACATGGACATTTGATGTCCCAATGTTACGCCCTGAAAAGGAAAAATCAGGAGCGGAATCAGACTAGTACAACTCCGAATGCATTGGCCAATGCGAAAAATCGCCCTTGGAGGACAGTGCCTTGTGAAGGTTCCCATGCCAAAGTTACAGCATCACAAAACGACCTTGTTCAAAAGGGTTACAAACCTTTTATTTCAGAGGGGTTTGTGTCGCTGGAGGGGGACTTGACTAAGCAGAGACCTGTTAGGGTATTGAGGGACACAGGAGCACATCAATCTTTGATGCTTGAAGGCATTTTGCCATTGTCAGAGAAGACGGCAACTGGTGTTAGTGTTCTTTTACAGGGGGTTGGTGGATATGTTAAAGCTCCACTTCATGTCATCCATTTAGAGTCTGATTTGGTGTCAGGACCGGTCACCGTAGGTTTACAAGCCACTCTTCCTGTAGAGTGTAGAGGGAATCTCTTTTATTATCGGGAATGATTTGGCCGGTGGTCGAGTTTCTGGTAATCCAATGTTGGTTGAAAAGCCCAGTATGGAAAATAACACCGCACAGTTAGAGCAGGAGATTCCGGGTATCTTTCCATCCTGTGCAGTGACTCGTGCTATGGGTAGGAAGTGCTCTGAAGAGAAGGAGAAGGAAGGCGATGTGGATTTGGGTTCCTTAGAGGTATTGAAGGAAAATTCTGAAAGAGGTAATAGGAAAGGGAGTGACATCAAGGAACTTAAGGAAAAGATGGCATCTGGAACCAAAGAGGAAATGGAGTGTCTGTCGGAGACATCTGGGAACGAGGTGGAGCAAACGGTGCTGGTCCGAAAGAGACTTGTTGAAGAACAACACGGAGATTCGGAGATCCAGAGTTTGATAAAGCCGTTACAGAGGAAGAGGCTATGAAGATACCTGTTGGTTACTTCATGAAAGGGGAAATACTCATGAGAAAATGGAGACCACCGGAGGTGCCAGCAAATGATGAGTGGAAAGTTCATTACCACATTGTGGTGCCACCGCCGTACCGGAAGGAGATATTGAGTTTGGCGCATGAGACACCTTTGGCCGGGCACCTTGGAGTGAACTAGAGTACCTACATAAAGAGAGTAGCGACATAGGGGGACCAGAAATTTAGGGTCACGTGACTCCAGGTGCCATTTTGTTTCACACGCGATCGCGTATCAATCAACGCCGTACGCAGCTTAAAACGAATTAGTACTGAAAGTTTGGTGATCAAAAAATCTGACAAAATGACGGGATGTTGCGCCTTTGGATGCAGCAATAAATCGGAGAATGGGTACAAGATGTATAGGTTCCCTGCAAATCCACAAAGACGGAAAGTATGGGAGAACAAAGTGAGCAGAGTGGGATGGAAACCAACTTCGTCATCGTGTTTGTGCGAGGTAAGCAGTGGTGATATCGGTCCCTTAATATTGGCGTATGTATCGGTTCGCACGAAAAGGGAGGAGATTAATCGTATGACGTCATGAAAAAACGCGATGACGCAGCCTCGCAGAACAAGAGCGGAATCTCCATACAGTTCCAGGGGTGTGTGTGTGTGTATATGTGTGTGTATGTGTATATGTGTGTGGGTGTATATGTGTGTATATGTGTACGTGTGTGTGTGTGTGTGTGTGTGTGTGTGTGTGTGTGTGTGTGTGTGTGTGTGTGTGTGTGTATATATGTCTGTGTGTGTGTCTGTGTGTATATATGTCTGTGTGTGTGTGTGTGTGTATATATATATATATGTCTGTGTGTGTATGTGTATATATGTGTGTGTGTATATGTGTGTATGTGTATATGTGTGTATTTGTATTATTTAATTATTTCCCAAGAAGACAATATCTTTTTTTTTCTTCATTTTGCTTATAAAACTCAATAAGACATACTCGATATAATAGTACATTATTTCCAAAAACCCTATTTGTAATCATATTACCCTCAGTCATAAAATGATTTTGCCATGACAATATGTGATCTACCATTGCCTCGACTAAATTTTACTTTTCTCGAGCAAACGAACTTGGGGCACCACCTTATGGACCACTTGTTTGTGGCCGAGCACCACCATGGACCCCAATGTTTTGGGATGTCAATGTCCCAGTCGCACACACCCAGTCCCAGTCGCACGCACCCAGTCCCAGTCGCACACACCCAGTCCCAGTCGCACACACCCAGTCCCAGTCGCACACACCCAGTCCCAGTCGCGCACACACCCAGTCCCAGTCGCACACACACCCAGTCCCAGTCGCACACACACCCAGTCCCAGTCGCACACACCCAGTCCCAGTCGCACACACCCAGTCCCAGTCGCACACACCCAGTCCCAGTCGCACACACCCAGTCCCAGTCGCACACACCCAGTCCCAGTCGCACACACCCAGTCCCAGTCGCACACACCCAGTCCCAGTCGCACACACACAGTCCCAGTCGCACACACACAGTCCCAGTCGCACACACACAGTCCCAGTCGCACACACCCAGTCCCAGTCGCACACACCCAGTCCCAGTCGCACACACCCAGTCCCAGTCGCACACACCCAGTCCGAGTCGCACACACCCAGTCCCAGTCCCAGACACCCAGTCCCAGTCGCACGTACCCAGTCCCAGTCGCACACACCCAGTCCCAGTCGCGCACACACCCAGTCCCAGTCGCGCACACACCCAGTCCCAGTCGCGCACACACCCAGTCCCAGTCGCACACACACCCAGTCCCAGTCGCACACACCCAGTCCCAGTCCCAGACACCCAGTCCCAGTCGCACGTACCCAGTCCCAGTCGCACGCACGCAGTCCCAGTCACACGCACCCAGTCCCAGTCGCACACACCCAGTCCGAGTCGCACACACCCAGTCCCAGTCCCAGACACCCAGTCCCAGTCGCACACACCCAGTCCGAGTCGCACACACCCAGTCCCAGTCCCAGACACCCAGTCCCAGTCGCACGTACCCAGTCCCAGTCCCAGTCGCACGCAGTCCCAGTCACACGCACCCAGTCCCAGTCACACGCACCCAGTCCCAATGACACGCACCCAGTCCCAATCACACGCACCCAGTCCCAATGACACGCACCCAGTCCCAATCACACGCACCCAGTCCCAATCTCACACACACACACACACGCACCCAGTCCCAATCACACACTCACACACACACACACACACACACACACACACACACACACACACACACACACACACACACACACACACACACACACACACACACACACACACACACACACACAAACACACACACACACACACACACACACACGACGAGTATTTTGTGTTAAATATGTCCCAAAGACCGTCTTTGCAATGCATCAAATCAACTGAGGAACTGTGCAACTGCAAGGCGTGCATGGACGATAAAAGACGTGCACGACAGGGACAGAGACGTGCACGACGATAGACGTGCACGGACGATAAAAGACGTGCACGGACGATAAAGGCGTGCACGGACTGGGACATGCACACAGAGAGAGAGAGAGAGAGAGGATAATGAGTTGCATAAAGGGGGGGGGGGGGGGACGACTTTGCCATACAGCCAAGATTTGGACCATGTAGATATTAGTTCACTGGCGGTGCGGCAAGCGCTCGCACCGCGCGGCGCGCGCTGGCGAGTGAAACAAAATGGCGTCAATGCGGAAGTTGTCGCTACTCTCTTTATGTAGGTACTCTAGAGTGAACAAGACCTGTGACAGAATATTGGTACATTTTTTCTGGCCAGGATTGCGACGTGATGTGGCGGAGTTCTGCAAATCTTGCCATTCTTGCCAGCTGGTGGGAAAACCTAATCAGAAAGTCCCATCCACACCTTTAAAACCCATTCCAGCTTTTGAGGAGCCATTCAGCCATGTCATTATTGACTGTGTAGGCCCTTTACCTAAATAAAAACTAAGGCTGGACATCAGTATTTATTGACCATTATGTGCGCTTCCACAAGGTCCCCAGAGGCAGTGCCTCTTAGGAAAATTACTGCTGCAGTTATTGCGAAGGCCTTGATTAAATTTTTCACTTTGGTTGGCCTACCTAAGGTCATCCAGTCTGATCAGGGTTCCAATTTCATGCCAACATTTTTTCAGCATGTGGTACACCTGTTGGGAGTGGAGCAAGTAAGATCAAGTACTTACCATCCCGAGAGCCAAGGGGCCTTGGAAAGGTTTCACCAGACATTGAAGAATATGATCAGAACATACTGTTTTGAATGTGACAACGATTGGGATGAAGGAATGCCCTTATTGTTGTTTGCTACGAGGGAATCTGTTCAGGAGTCATTGGGGTTCAGTCCTTTTGAACTTGTGTTTGGACACGCAGTGCGAGGACCATTTAAATTGGTGAAAGAACAGTGGTTACAGGAGGAGTCACAGACAACAGTGGTAGAGTATGTGTCAACGGTTAGGCACAGATTGGCAAAGGCTTGTGAAGTTGCGAGAACAAACTTGAAAGTGACACAGGATAAAATGAAAGCGAGACATGACAAGAAATCTCAGATAATAAATTTCAGTCCTGAGGACCGAGTGTTAGTGTTGCTTCCAGTTCCAGGTCAGCCACTACAGGCTAGATATTTTGGTCCCTATGCAATCGAAAGGAGGGTTAATGAAACAGATTACGTGGTGACAACTCCCGACCGACGGAAAAAGCAGCAGCTGTGTCATGTCAACCGACTGAAGAAATATCATGAGAGGAAGCCTGTGGAAGAAATGGTTCCTGTCTCACCTGTCGTGCCTGTAGTCGGGGTGCACGAGAATCCAGAGGTTGAGGCCGGTGTGAAGTTTGATAACTTTGATGACCAGGCTTGTCCCAGATTGACGAACACGGAAGTGTTGAGTAATTTAGATGAGAAATTAGGTCATTTGACGAGGGAACAACAAGGACAACTATCCAGCCTAATTTTTGAGTTTGCACATTTGTTCACAGATGTACCTGGTCGTACTGACCTGGTATATCATGATATTGAGGTGGGGGAAGCCACTCCTGTGAAGCAACACCCCTATCGGATGAACCCTGTGAAGATGGAGTATCTTCGGAAGGAGGTTCAGTATATGTTGGAGAATGATATCATCGAACCAAGCAGCAGTGAATGGAGCTCACCATGTGTGTTGGTTCCAAAACCCGATGGCAGTTTTCGCTGTTGTACGGATTTAAAACGGGTTAATGCAGTGACCAAGACCGACTCATATCCCATCCCGAGGATTGATGACTATTGGTAGAATAGGCCCAGCTAAATTTGTAACTAAGTTTGACTTGCTGAAAGGGTATTGGCAGATTCCTCTTACTGATAGAGCCAAGGAAATCTCAGCTTTAGTCACACCAAATGGGTTGTATCAGTACAAGGTTCCTCCCTTTGGATTGAAAAACGGGCCTGCTACATTTCAACGGCTGATTAATAAGCTTATTGCAGACCTTGAGGGGGTGGAGGCTTATCTGGATGATGTCATCATCCACCCTATGACCATGGAAGATCATATTAAACAAATTCAGGCATTTTTCAAGAAACTGACCGAGGCAGGGTTGACCATCAACTTATCTAAGAGTGAGCTTGTAAAGGCACAGGTGGTGTTCCTGGGCCATGTAGTAGGTCAAGGTCAGGTGCAACCGGTGACAGCCAAGATAGAAGCCATTGATCGCTTCCAAGTTCCAAAAGGGAAGAAGGAGCTTATGAGATTCTTGGGTATGGCTGGTTGGTACCGGCGGTTCTGCAGGAATTTTTCTGATGTGGTAGCCCCTTTAACGAATTTGCTGAGGAAAGAGACCAAGTTTGTTTGGGATGACAAATGTCAGGCTGCCTTTGCCCACGTCAAAGCAATATTAATGAGCTCTCCTGTCCTAGCAGCCCCGGATTTTCAAGCACCTTTCAAGTTGGCCATTGATGCAAGTGATGTGGGGGCTGGGGCAGTTCTATTACAGGAAGATGATGAGGTGGAGTGGATCACCCGGTGTGCTACTATTCCAAAAAGTTTAACAAACATCAGGCAAATTATCCCACCATGGAAAAAAAGACCCTTGCTCTCCTGCTAGCGCTTCAGCATTATGAGGTGTATCTAGGAACTACTACCTTTCCTATAAAAGTCTTCACTTATCACAACCCCTTAACCTTCATTTTAAAAAATGAAAAAATAAACCAGAGGTTGATGAGATGGTGTTTGGCTTTGCAGGAGTTCAACTTGGAGGTTGAGCATGTAAAGGGTAGGGACAATGTCGTTGCTGATGCTTTGTCCAGAATGAACTAACTTTGGAAATTTCTGTAGGTTGTTTGGAAGTTTTGTGGCTTTATTTTGGGGAATATTAATTATTGTTGCTCACGTGAATTGATAATTTGGGTGTGAGTTTTACTTTTGTTTGTTAAAAGAGTTTTTGCCTGCAAAGAAAGTTTTCACTATGTTCAAACTTTCTTTCTTGAGGGGGGGAAGTGTTACGGATTCGTCACTTCCGTTGTTGTGGTTTTCATCCACTGTAAGCATTTTTGATTCTATGTACTATTATTGTTGTCGTTTGAGGGAAATAAAGGTTACTATTTTCAAAAAGTAAAAAGGTTAATGTTTTAAATGAAACCGGAACCGAACGACGACGAAGAGGAGGAGGAGGAGTAGTAGAAGAAGGCCAAGTGAGTGAGTCGGACAATAAGTCTAGCTGCTTCAAGGTCTGGAGCGAACGATTGGCGAACAAGAGTCGCGAGTGAACTTTGGGTTTCCCAGGAAAGGGATTCCTGCGACAGAGTTGTTATCGCTGTGACAGATCAACCTGCGTGTCAGGTTTTGTGGTTGATTCCGGAGAGAATCATCAGAGTGCCGTTACGCCACGAGAACGGGCCGTCAGCCATTTTGACTCGCGCAGGATTTGCGCATCGTTCAAGGTTTTTCGCCTCACTTTAATCATAGTCACCGCATTCAGATGTGGATCTGGTGTGTGTGTGTGTGTGACGTGGCTTTTGAGTGTAAAATCTGCGGTTCGCCGATTGGGAGCCGTCAAACGTCCATACCTGAGGGTGTGAATTCCCAGTCGCCTGGAGGGCGCCTTTGTGCAGCTTTGGCCACGTGACTGACTGGCAACCCAACGGGATTCTGGTCTCGATACGACATCGTACGGACGATCGCTGGAGCGGATCGACTTTGGCTTGAAGCCGGAATCAACTTTGGCTTGAAGCCGGGAATAGAGACATTGGGAATCTTCTTCTTTTCGCTCATTTGGAGCACAGTGAGTTATATTGTACGAACCTGATGGTACCATCATAGGAAATATATATTGGTTGTACAATTGATTACTATTGTTTTTGTGTTGCTATTCTTGTGTGATTTTAATACAATATTTGTTTGTTGGTAACAATTGGTGTGGCTTCACCATTGATCTTTGACATTCAGAATAACACATCTTTCTGCCGTGACTCCTCTTGGGGCTCGGAGGTACACCATGACCGGGGTCTGGGGAGGAGCATGTAACAATGGTACATAAGAGCCAATCTCTCCTCCCCAACCAACACCATCGTCATTGTTATCAGCTTCATAATCAACATTCATTGTAAGATGATTTGTGCAAGTTTTTTTCTGTAGTGCAGGCAGTACCCAGTTTCTGAACACAATGTGTTCTTGAAAATAAAGTTCACAAGCTGTATGTTCGTAAACCAGAACAATAAATCCCCTTTAAAAACATGTAAGTCCTTTATTGGTTCCCAAACCTGAATTAAACCGTTTTGGGTTGCTTTTATTTACATGAAGACATTATTAAATGTGCTTTTAAAATAAAAATGAAGAAATTGATGCCATAAATACAAAGTAATCCTTACTATAATTCATGGACCGGTGCGTTTGTCACGCTACTCCTCCTGCAGTTCTGGGTCGATTACACCCAGACTTGCAACAGTTAGGATAAGCATGACCCCAATTAGTGCATGGTGGTGGCGTTGGGGGAGGTGGGAGTGGGGTGGGGGATGCCAATTCTCTATATAAATGTATATCGTGTCACGCCGCTCCAGGTGGGAGAGGGTATCACAAGTCTCCACCCTTTACAGTACAATACTCCTGTCCCCACGTTTTCCAGTGCAGTGAGGTGTTTTCAACTGCCGGTGAGGAACCCCGTGGAGAGATTGCTGTCTCGTGCCGGTAAGAAACCCCGTGGAGAGATTGCTGTCTCTGGTGCTGATAAGGAACCCCGTGGAGAGATTGCTGTCTCTCGTGCCGATAAGGAACCCCGTGGAGAGATTGCTGTCTCTCGTGCCGATAAGGAACCCCGTGGAGAGATTGCTGTCTTGTGCCAGTAAGGAACCCCATGGAGAGATTGCTGTCTCTCGTGCCGGGAAGGAACCCCGTGGAGAGATTGCTGTCTCTCGTGCCGATAAGGAACCCCGTGGAGAGATTGCTGTCTTGTGCCAGTAAGGAACCCCATGGAGAGATTGCTGTCTCTCGTGCTGGTAAGGAACCCCGTGGAGAGATTGCCGTCTCTCGTGCCGGTAAGGAACCCCGTGAAGAGATTGCAGTCTCTCGTGCCGGTAAGGAACCCCATGCAGAGATGGCTGTCTCTCGTGCCAGTAAGGAACCCCATGGAGAGATTGCTGTCGCTCGTGCCGGTAAGGCAACCCGTGAAGAGATTGCTGTCTCTCGCGCCGGTAAGGAACCGCATGGAGAGATTGCTGTCTCTCATGCCAGTAAGGAACCCCATGGAGAGATTGCTGTCTCTCGTGCCGGTAAGGAACCCCATGGAGAGATTGCTGTCTCTCGTGCCAGTAAGAAACCCCATGGAGAGATTGCTGTCGCTCGTGCCGGTAAGGCAACCCGTGAAGAGATTGCTGTCTCTCGCGCCGGTAGGGAACCGCATGGAGAGATTGCTGTCTCTCGTGCCAGTAAGGAACCCCGTGGAGAGATTGGTCTCTCGTGCCGGTAAGGAACCGCATGGAGAGATTGCTGTCTCTCGTGACGGTAAGGAACCCCGTGGAAAGATTGCTCTCTCTCGTGCCGGTAAGGAACCCCGTGAAGAGATTGCTGTCTTTCGCGCCGGTAAGGAACCGCAAGGAGAGATTGCTGTCTCTCGTGCTGGTAAGGAACCCCGTGAAGAGATTGCTGTCTCTCGTGCCGGTAAGGAACCCCGTGAAGAGATTGCTGTCTCTCGTGCCGGTAAGGAACCCCGTGGAGAGATGGCCGTCTCTCGTGCCGGTAAGGAACCCCGTGGAGAGATTGCTGTCTCTCCTGCCAGTAAGGAACCCCGTGTAGAGATTGCTGTCTCTCGTGCCGGTAAGGAACACCGTGGAGAGATGGCTGTCTCTCGTGCCGGTAAGGAACCCTGTGGAGAGAGAGATTGCTGTCTCTCGTGCCGGTAAGGAACCCCATGTAGAGATTGCTGTCTCTCGTGCCGGTAAGGAACCCCGTGGAGAGATTGCTGTCTCTCGTGCCGGTAAGGAACCGCATGGAGAGATTGCTGTCTCTCGTGCCGGTAAGGAACCCCGTGAAGAGATTGCTGTCTCTCGCGCCGGTAAGGAACCGCATGGAGAGATTGCTGTCTCTTGTGCCAGTAAGGAACCCCATGGATAGATTGCTGTCTCTCGCACCGTTAAGGAACCACATGGAGAGATTGCTGTCTCTCGTGCCCGTAAGGAACCCCGTGGAAAGATTGCTGTCTCTTGTGCCGGTAAGGAACCCCGTGGAGAGATTGCTGTCTCTCGTGCCGGTAAGGAACCCCGTGGAGAGATGGCTGTCTCTCGTGCCGGTAAGGAACCCCGTGGAGAGATTGCTGTCTCTCGTGCCGGTAAGGAACCCCGTGGAGAGATGGCTGTCTCTCGTGCCGGTAAGGAACCCCGTGGAGAGAATGCTGTCTCTCGTGCCGGTAAGGAACCGCATGGAGAGATTGCTGTCTCTCGTGCCATTAAGGAACCTCGTGGAGAGATGGCTGTCTCTCGTGCCGGTAAGGAACCCTGTGAAGACATTGCTGTCTCTCGCGCCAGTAAGGAGCCGCATGGAGAGATTGCTGTCTCTCGTGCCGGTAAGGAACCGCATGGAGAGATTGCTGTCTCTCGTGCCGTTAAGGAACCCCGTGGAGAGATGGCTGTCTCTCGTGCCGGTAAGGAACCCTGTGAAGAGATTGCTGTCTCTCGTGCCGGTAAGGAACCGCATGGAGAGATTGCTGTCTCTCGTGCCGTTAAGGAACCGCATGGAGAGATTGCTGTCTCTTGTGCCGGTAAGGAACCCTGTGAAGAGGTTGCTGTCTCTCTCGCCAGTAAGGAACCCCGTGGAGAGATTGCTGTCTCTCGCGCCGGTAAGGAACCGCATGGAGAGATTGCTGTCTCTGTGCCGGTAAGGAACCCCATGGAGAGATTGCTGTCTCTCGCGCTGTTAAGGAACCGCATGGAGAGATTGCTGTCTCTCGTGCCGGTAAGGAACCCCATGGAGAGATGGCTGTCTCTTGTGCTGGTAAGGAACCGCATGGAGAGATTGCTGTCTCTCGTGCGGGTAAAGAACCCCATGGAGAGATGGCTGTCTCTCGTGCCGGTAAGGAACCGCATGGAGAGATTGCTGTCTCTCGTGCCGTTAAGGAACCCCGTGGAGAGATGGCTGTCTCTCGTGCCGGTAAGGAACCCTGTGAAGACATTGCTGTCTCTCGCGCCAGTAAGGAACCGCATGGAGAGATTGCTGTCTCTCGTGCCGGTAAGGAACCGCATGGAGAGATTGCTGTCTCTCGTGCCGTTAAGGAACCCCGTGGAGAGATTGCTGTCTCTCGTGCCGGTAAGGAACCCCATGGAGAGATGGCTGTCTCGTGCTGGTAAGGATCCCCGTGGAGAGATGCTGTCTCTCGTGCCGGTAAGGATCCCCGTGGAGAGATGCTCTCTCTCTCGTGCCGGTAAGGATCCCCGTGGAGAGATTGCTGTCGCTTGTGCCGGTAAGGAACCCCATGGAGATATCTGCCGTTTGCGGATTGCCTAGCATCTGATTGATAATGCTGCCGATTGTGTGGGGGGTACTGTTATTGCTTGATTAGGACAATTGTTGACAGACGCACGCCGAGACCAAGCTCCTTTCATATTGTAGACAAAGTTTCGAACAGAAACATGGATATGAAGTATATTCTTCGTACAAATAGATGTTTGGAAGCTGGTTGTTTGTAAACTGGGAACTACCTGTATTTAACTATCTGTAATAAGACTGTTGGCAGTTGCTCATGAAGTAGTAGTCTTAATTAGCTACAAGACAGCAAGGATGAAAACAACCATCCCACCATTTTTAGTCTTTCAACTTGTTTTCAATGAATGTTCCCAAATATCTGCAAAACATTGCGATTAAGAAGTTAGCCACAAAGGAGATCGAGGAGGATTTGCTGGAAACCCACTAGAATGGACAAGATCAACGCAACAATTTTGCTTTTCACGGGATGGGTGGGTGCGAGGGGGGAGGGGCGAAGGAGGAAGTATCGACCTGTACGCTCAAAACTGTGGTGGGTTCCAAAAAGCAAATGTGCAATGGGCTTACCTTGAGGAAGGTGCGTGCACAGACCATCCAAAATCCGCCATCTTCAGCTCCCCCTGCAGTCCGAGCAGCAGGTTTTCTGGCTTTATGTCACGGTGAATCACCTTCTTGGAATGGCAGTACATGAGGGCATCAGCAATCTCTGCTATGTACTGAGAATAGGAGGTGGGTGAGGGTTAGTATATTTAAAGTCTGGTGGGGAAAGGATATCTGCGTCTTGAGATAGACTTTAAATACAACTAGAGTGAAGTCGATGGCAGAACATCGCAAATTCCCAGACTACCCACCTAAATTAAATTTGAAAGATGGCAAAATGTTCCATCATGAATTAGCCAAAATCAAATTTTGAGTTTAATTATTTCCCCCTTCACTCCATTTTGACCCATATGAGCCCAAGTCACCACCCCATAGGAAATGAACCGGAAGTCAAATCCAAAAAATCGTTACATGTTTCATGCGTCCCCCAATGCTGATTGCATGTATAAAGTTTCAATATAAATGTTTTAAAATATGGCCATAATTGCATTGTTTAGTTTTTGACTCGGCCCCAAGGAGTGGGGCCAAATTGGCACTTCTCTAGCACATTCTGCCCCACCGTTTAGGAGGAGATAGCATGACAGGTGTATTTAACATTTTAAGTCTGTCTGTATTTAAAATCTAAACAAGTGTATTTAAAGTCTGTCTCAAGCTGTAGACATCCTTTTCCCAACATGGCCCTGGTGAGACGCAGAATATGCTGTTCATAATTGTGGTGCTTTTCAGTGAAAACAACTAATGCTTGATCACAAGTGATATGACTTCTAATCCATTGTTGAATCGAATTTATATTTTTATGAAAAGACCAACAAACCCCACATACTAAGGTTAAAGCTCAAGGATGAGGAATGTAGTCATCAGCAAAAACTAAAGATGATTTTCCAGATAGTCAGAGAGATCGTCGATTTAAATTAGGAAAAATTAATTTGAATTTTTTTTATTTTTATAAAACTGAAATTTTGAATTTATTGTATAAAACAAACAAAAAAAAAACCGTTCCTCTGTCTTGTCCGTTGACTCCGTTTGTGTCCACAAAAAAAAAAAAAAAAACTAGAAAAAGACATAAAATGGCATCGCCACCGTGGTTTTAGTAATTTTGCTGTACGGAGTTAGAGCTTGCCCAATGCCCATATTTACAAGATTATACACGATATTACTTTGGTCGATTACAAAACAAAATCTTCTGCATATATATATATCTACTGTATATATATATATATATATATATATATATATATATATATATATATATATATATATATACTCATGTATCGTCCTTGTGCTAAGTTTGAACAAAATCGGTCCATGCATATCGATAAATAAATGGTTGGGGACACATTTATATATAATAAATAATAACCACCTTTAGAGGCCATTTTCCCCCGCAAGCGGGGGTTGGCCTTTTTCGGGGACCGTGGTTGTTGTTGTTTTTTGGTCCCCTGTGGGGACATTTTTACAAAACAAAAAAACCAGTCGGCCATATTGGATCCGATTTCGAAAAAATAATTGATGTGCACTTGTAAGCAATCATTCATTATCTCTTTGCAAAGTGTGAACAAGATTGGTAAATGTATGTCCAATAAATGGTTGAGGGAGTATTGAATACCGGGGGGTTTATTTTATTTTTTTAGGAACAACTAAAATGGTCACCAGACTCAGTCGACCATCTTTGATCAGATCACAAAATAGAGAGGTGCACGTGTATACCATCACGTACTGTGCTTGTGCCAAGTTTGAACAAGATCGGTAAATGCATGTCCGAGAAATGGTTGAGGACATGTTCAACGTAGTTTTTTTTAACAACTAAATTAACCACCAGCCATCTTTGATCGCATCGTGAAACAAAATGTGCATATGTATACCATCATGTGTCGTCGTTGTGCCAAATTTGAACAAAATCGGTCCATATTTGTTTGAGATATGGCTGTGGACAGACGCATGTATGGGCGAGACCCGATCCATTAGCCTCCGTTTCGGACTAAGTCCAACGGGGGCGAGATGCTGGCTCCGAGAGTGGAGGAAGTCAGTAATCAGTGTGGAGTTGACCTTGGATTCCATAGGCAGGCAGTTTGGAGAGTAAAACAGGATGCCAGACTGTATCAAGACAGCCCTGGTCTCATGCCTGACATTGAAGGCTTCTATCCATTGTTGGGAGAGTAGAAGCAGCATGGTCAAGGCAGAGTGATCCGAATTTAAATCCGAATTGGTGATCTGAGATGAGGCTGTTGGAGAAAAGAAAGGATTTAAGATAAACTGCGATGATGGATTCCATGACCTTGCTGATGATTAGAAGTAAGCCAATAGGTCTGTAGTGAAGGGCATCGGTTTTTGAACCTTGTTTGTACAATGCTGTGATGTTGGATGATTTCCAAGCAGATGGAATTGGACCTAGGGCAAATGACAGCGTGAAAATAGCAGAGAGACAAATTGCAAGAGCAGCAGAGCAGCTTTTTAAGACTCAGGAGCTGATGCCAAATCAGTCAAGGGTTGCCAAAACCTTCACTTTTTCAGGTGCGAAAGCCACAGTCCAGGAGCAGTTGGGTATGACTGGGAAGTGTGTGCGAGGGGTTAGAGATAAGATTTGGAAGCAAACACAGAATTGAGGCATTCGGCCTTCTCACGAGCGGAATCGGCTGTGGTGCATTTGAAGAGAGGGGAGGGATGGAAGTGGAGCATACACCAGAGACAGACTTAACAAGGTGCCACCAGGTTTTGGAGGAGGGAGACAAGTTTGAAAGTTGTAGACAATAATTGGGTTAAATGTGTTGGGTAAGAGGTTGACATATTGTAAACAAGGAAGAAAGTGAGACCCAAGCAAAACAAGTTTCGGAGCAGGAACTTTTTCTGCTGTGGCATTAACCATCAACTAATACCTCAATTTCAGACTGGTTGTTTAGAACCTGATTGGTTTGTCATTTTTTGAAGATAAAATAAAAAGCAATATTAAAACGAGAAAGCATCTGAAAAATGTAAGGCCGGCCATGTACGCTTCATGGAGACTTCTTCTTCCATATGCTAAACAAAGAAAACAGCTAAAAAACAAAATACAAAATAAACTGACGATTCTAGGTGACCTTGACTTTTCGACCTCAAGTACAATAGGCTTCAGTGCCCCCAATATACAAACCTGCCCAGGGGGCAAACCCCCCATTTTTTGTGAAACCAGACACGGTCTGCTATAAAAGGTTCTTGTATATGGTTGGATTCCTTAGACCCCCAGCAACAACTTCCAGGTGGACAACCTTTCCAACAGGCTACTGTAACTGTGCAATTCAAGATGGCGTCCAAGATGGTCGCCATATTTGTAAATCTCCATATTGTCGTCAATTGTTATCTTATTTTCATGTGTAATACTTTGTTTCTCTGGTTTTCAAGGTCAGGGAATCTATTCATGATGGTTTCAGAGTGATATGATGTGTTTTATACCATGTACTAGGCCTAATATTTATTACATGTTAATATATTATTTTAAGGCGACCATGACAGAAAATCTACAAGAACAATACACAGTAGTTTACTGTTGTTGTAAGAACAATAATGGTACAGAAAGGTACTAGTTACCAAGAACAGATTACATGAGAAATGAACGACTGCATGTGCTTCACAGTTTGGAATGCAAGCCAAATGGCTGAGGCAAATATTTGTAAAATTCATGTCAGTGATACACGCCCCAATGTTGCATCCTATGAACAGGTCTACCACTCAATCTAATGCTGCAATACAAGTGTCCATGTGAACAGCTGATGGTATACAGTTAATTGTCACTGTTTGAGTCACTGCTGTCAAATGCTGCAATGTATTTCACTCGGCTGCACTTGGTGGCTGATCCCTGGCAACGACATACAATGTAACAGGCCACGTTCTTCCTGGCACAGGAACAGTTCCTGTTGCAGCCTTTGGTGCAGCCACATGCAACAGCCTTTGTCTGTGGCCAGGCTGATTGAGTTGACAGGACTGGAACTAGTTTCCCATCCTCCAGAGCCCAACCATAATCCACAAATGGGGGAAGCTGAGGCTTGGCCACATGTGCAGTCTTATCTATAATAGTTGCAAGAGCTGCACGCTGTAGATGTAGAAGGAATGTATGTTCTGTTGGTGGGAGTAGTTTCAGCATGGTTGACCTGTTGATCAGGAATTTATAGGCTCTAAGCTTTCCAAGATCGCAGTCCTCAGTCATCAGATATGTTAGTGTACACAGCAATGACAAGTTTGCGTGCCTGGTTGATGAGGTCTGATGTGATCTGGTTGCGGTTCTGACCTTGCTCACCAAAGTGTTCGAGCTCAGTTATGTCTGTGGTATAGCTACGGTTCAACCAGGTCTTTTTGCCAGTGAAGAATGGGTAGCTGGTCGTATCCCTTCCACTCAGGCTGTGGATGAAGGGAAGTGCACGACATTTCGTAGCCATTTGGTGTATGGGCAGATATGTCTCTGCAGCAGTTCTTACCCACAGTTCAGGAAGATCTTCCAGAATGCTGGCAGCATAGTAGATACAAATGATGATTATATCTGTGTCATTGCCATGAATGACCACCCTATCAACACCTTCATTCTGGACACTATAAATAGCATGAAGCATTACTCTGGTATCAGCCTCCTGCTGTGTAGACTCCAAGGCAGTGATGTCGGTGGCTGACCCCTCAGTGACCAGCATGCTCTTGGTTTCTTCATTGAAGCCTCCACCTAAGTAAAGGCGAGTTGAGCCCAGTGCTGGATTTAGCTGTTCACTCTTGCTCCATGTCTCACACAAGAAACTCAGAAGGGCTGCTTTGTTAGCTGACACAGAGAAGAATTCCTGTGGGTCAGGGGCTTTGTACTGCTCACTGACCGCAAACACCTTTGCTTGCCTGGATTGGCCATACCTGTGTTGCTGTTCTGCTGATTTGAGGCTTTGTTCACTGTATCGGTCGCAGCAGAAATGTATGATCTCTGTGCCAGCAGGCACATCTTTCAGCAGCTGCTCCTTGTAGCGATCAGCAATGTTTCCAAATGTCTCATTTTTCTTGAAGGACCAATGGCGTATGGCATGCATTGCATCAACCACTACTGTCGTCTTCCAGTCTCCTTGTGGCAGAATATCAGCACTGGTCACTTGAGTCTCCTCCTTCAGTGTTTTCACTAGACTAGCCTTTGTACCTGCAGCCCTCATGGTTCCATCTTCATTGAATAAATATGGGGGTACTTTACTGCACTCGTGTTTGCCAATAAAGTTGACGACATCGACGTCTCCACCACTGGCATTAACCTTGAATTTTGGTTAACCTTGAATGCTGGGAAGAGGTACTGCACCCAGGCTGGTTCAAGTCTTCAGCATCACTGCTTCCAATGTTCTTCTTTTCAGCAAGTTTGTAACTTTTCATTCGTGTACCAGTTTCTACATTTACTGTGCCATTTGGGCATTTTGTCTGTCAGCCATGTACCAGTAGCCAAATCATATTTGAGTCTCTCAAATGTCTGATCTTGTCGAGCCTTCATGGCCAAAACTAGTTTGTCTGTTGTTGTAATATTATATAGTCCCTTTGCACCAAGTCCTTGACATATTATGCACTTTGTGTAGTCAATGTCAGTGTCCTGGCGTCTCCTCTTGGGTTCCTTTTTCAGTGACAAGCTTCCTTCCACCACCCGTTTCTCTGCCTGGGTCATCATCATACCTCTCATGCAATCACCTGCAACAGCAAAACCACCACCATGTTATGCATACTAGCAACTAGAGTAGGCCTACATGCAAGCTATTGATATGCTACACTACATGCAAATTTCTGATATGCTAGACTACATGCACACTACACAATGGCCACACCACTACACATCACACAGTTTTGGCCATTTCTGCCCACATGATTTTTATGAGACAAATGGCATAAAACACATCATATCACTCTGAAACCATCATAAATAGATTCCCTGACCTTGAAAACCAGAGAAAAAGTATTACACATGAAAATAAGATAACAATTGACGACAATATGGAGATTTAAAAATATGGCGAACATCTTGGACGCCATCTTGAATTGCACAGTTACAGTAGCCTGTTGGAAAGGTTGTCCACCTGGAAGTTGTTGCTGGGGGTCTAAGGAATCCAACCATATACGAAAACCTTTTATAGCAGACCGTGTCTGGTTGACCACTCTTGCTCCCTGGGTAACCCTACTCAAATTTCAAGTCAATTGGATGAATATTGATTTTATGCAACCTTGACATTTTGACCAAATTATTATTTTGTCTTCTCCATATTCTCCATGTTCTCCATATTCTCCAACTAAATTTTATGACAAAAGCTCAAATGGGAAAAAAAACAAAAAAAAACTCGTGCACGCACTCACACTGATTATACTACAGATTAGAATAAACACTTCAAGAAATGAACACCATCATTACAAGGAAATGTACACTACATACCGTGGTGGTGCGAACATCATCAAAGGAGACGTGCTTTTTCAGCTCCTTGTAAAGTTCCCCCTTGGCCGCATACTCGAGTACAAGGAACACTCGCTTCTCATCGTGAAAATAGCCGTATAGCCGCAGGATGTTGGGATGCCTGAGGAAAGGTAATCACTCTACCTTCGACTGCATGTATCACAGCCAAATGCTACATCAAAAATTAAATCTATAATTTAACATGAGAACGATCCCCAGCCCTATCAATGCCATAACATATTTATGGCAAGGAACTGTAGTCATTCAACTGAGCTGGGTTTTATGCAATACCAGTGAGGTACTCCTGCGAAGCATGAGTGGGAGGCCATATCTCGAAAAAAAACGTGTTGCAAAATTGTATGAAAACCCCCACCCACTTTAGGACCCCAAAAGCTGCACAGAAAATTTGGTGGGGCTGGCCCCAAAATTGAGAGAGTAGTACTGTGCCCCCCACCCACTTTAGGACCCCAAAAGCTGCACAGAAAATTTGGTGGGGCTGGCCCCAAAATTGAGAGAGTAGTACTGTGTAAAATCTTTTTACAATGAATGTTGATGATGAAGCTGATAACGATGATGATTGTGTTGGCAGGGGAGGAGGGTTGGTTCTTATGTACCATGATGAAGGAAATGGGCTATTACAGAAAAATAACAAGAACGGCACTCGGTAGAGGGCATACCTCCGCCAGGCTGAGCAGTACATGTTTTGTATCCCACCGATAGGCTGGATCTGGATTGGGACCTGCACCAAAATGTAATCGGCTTGTTCTTGTCACCTACCCAACTCATCCACCACGTTTAGTCATAACTCACCCATAACTTTATTAAATATTGTTACGTTTATAGGTGGTAGGTAAAAGGATCCCATGGGGAAGGTAGGATTATATAATTTATAGCATGGACCGTGGATGCGTAGGAGAAATCTCAGTGTAATTAAGTAAGGAGACTGTAGCTTAAGATTGTTTAAGCGTCTTCACACGAGAGGTGAAGCAGTGCTAATTCGTGTAGGGATTAAGGCTAATTTTTCCCCCGTACGTTATTTCCCCCTCTGTAGTTTTCCCTTTACGTTTTCACTGACAAGGCCGGCCATGAAAACTCTCCTTTAAACAACAACCACCGCCGACAAAAGCCAAGCAGAGCCGATCGGACTAAGCCCCGCCCCCAATGTACCTAATAAAGAAAAAGGCCACGCCCCCGGATGGTGTCAATTGGGGTGGGGGGGAGGGGTGGGGAGAAAGCCGTCAGGCCACGTCCCAATTGGCGGCCGTGAGTGAAGCAGAGAGTGCCTGTCTCTCGATCTCGTCTCGGGCAGGAAGGCTGGCCTTTTATTGGTGTCGGTGTGATTTCTGTGCTTGTGCTGTGTGGACTTTTGGCGCTTTGGAGGAGGAGGAGGCTGTTGCGGCCGTTAAAGAGGAGCTGGAGGCCACGCTGTCCCTCACTAACGGGGGTGGGGGGAGCGGGGGGGGGGGCATTCTTTGGTTTATTTTTATTATATCCATTATTGTTGCATTTAACTTAACGATGTAGTTGTTAAGGGGAAAATTCAACAATGGATGTAGTCGTTAATGGGACAATTCAACAATGGATGTAGTCGTTAATGGGACAATTCAACAATGGATGTAGTCGTTAAGGGGAAAATTCAACAATGGATGTAGTCGTTAATGGGACAATTCAACAATGGATGTAGTCGTTAAGTGTGGAAAGGAAAGCATGTGGTGAGGTGGAAAGAACTGGGAAGTGGCCATGTGCTGTGTGTAGGAAGGGTGTCGGAGTGAACTCCATTCAATGTACAATGTGCGCTGAGTGGGTTCATCAAAAATGTAGTGGTCTGAGAGGGTCATTAACCAGTGTGGCAGCTACATTCAAATGTAAGGTGTGCACAGAGGGAGCTGCAGATGGAGGAAATGTTAAGTTGGATCTTGGAGACGGCATGAAGCTGGAAGGTGTGAAAACATTTTGCTACCTCGGAGACATGCTGAATGGAGAAGGTGGATCAGACTCGGCAACGGTTGCTCGAGTGAGATGTGCATGGAAGAAGTTTTGGGAACTGAGTGGCGTGCTGATGATGAGGGGAGTGTCGTTGAAGCTGAAGGGAAAGGTGTATGCTGCATGTGTGAGAAGTGTTATGATTTATGGGAGCGAGACATGGGTAATGAACGTAGAGCAGCAACGAAGGTGGATGTGTGGAGTATTGGTGAGAGAGAGGAAGACAAATGATGAATTGCGAAAAATGATGGGAAAAGAGCCTGTGATTGATGTTGTGAAGAGGAACAGGTTGAGATGGTTTGGTCATGTGTTGAGGAAGGATGAAAGTGACTGGTTGAGAAGAGTGATGGAAATGAATATAGAAGGAAGTAGAGGACGGGGAAGACCGAGAAAGACTTGGCTAAAGATGGTGGAAGAAGAAATGCGGGCAAGGGGGTTAACAAGGGGAGATGCAGAAAATAGGGCAAAATGGAGAAGATTGTCATGGGGACCGCAAGGCTAACCCCCGCTCTAGCAGGGAAAATGGCCTTAAAATGCATGTTGTTGTTGTTGTTGTTGTTGCATTTTATTGGTTGTGTTTGCTTATTTTGTGGTTTAGGAATAAACCCGTGTGTTCCGTTCAGGTTCAGGTAAACGCCTCGCATTCCATTGAGGGTGTGTTCAACATCAGGTTGTTTTTTTTACAACTAAAATTGCCGCCAGTCGGGTATCTTTAATCGCAAAGCGAACCAAATTGATGTGCATATCTACACCATCATGTGTTGTCTTTGTAACAAGTATGAACAAAATCGGTCCATACATCTCCGATATATGGCTACGGGCAGACGGACAGACGAACAGATGAGACCCAATCCACAAGCCCTCGTTTCGGACGAAGTCTAACGGGGGCTAATCTATGGTCAGGCCACAAAAAAAAAAAAATTTGTGATCCGGCGGACCACAAAAAAGTATAATTTAGCATGACACCTGTAGAAAGCATGATATTTCAAAACGTTTTGGAAGGATAACAAAACTTGGTGTACGAGTTGGTTAGATGACAAGAACAAGCCAATTCGATTTTGGTTCAGATCCAGATGCAGATCCGGGCCATCAGTGGGATACAAAATGCAAACTGTTCAGCCTGGCAGAAGTATGTGCTCTACCGAGTACTGTTCTAGTTAGCTCACCTGGAACAAAGTTAGGGGAGCTTATGCGATGGCGCGTCGTCAGTCCGTCAGTCAGTCAGTCCGTCCATCAGTACTTGCAACCTCTTCTCTGAAACAACTGAAGGGATTGTGACCAAATTTGGCACAAATGATATGTGGTGTGCTGTGACTAAAGTTTGTTCATGACATTTAAAAAAAATCTCAGTCTAAGAGGGTCGATGGGGGAGGGTTCAAATTGGGTCCAGGTTTGACCCCCCAAAATAGGTATTTGCTTTCTTTTCTGAAACGACACACAATTTCGATGAAACTTGACCAAAACCTTCACCAACCATGATGTACCAAAGTTTGTTCACGGCATTAAAAAAAAATCTGCCCCTTTGAGGGTCTATAGGGGGAAGGAGAGTCTTCGGAGGTATATGGGGTTGGGGGAGGGGGTTGCCCTTCAAAATAGGTATTTTTATTGTTTGTTTAAAGTCATGATTATGTTAGTATGATTCCACATGCTGCCCTGTCTTCTAGCAACCATTGAAATTGGTTGAAAATACCTTTAGTCGGTGCAGTATACTGTTTATTCTACCAGGTGAGCACCAGGGGTATTGACCCTATGTTTTTTTTTGTTATCATATGAACAAAGATCAGACACTTTGTTGTGGAGATTGCAAATCTATCATCATGCAATCAGGAACAATAAAGAGGGGTACTTGAGGTACCAGATAAAACTGAGTACCTGCATGAAAGTCTCTGCTACAAGCAACTGTTCCGAGAGTACAAAGTTACATTCATTCCCTTTTGCTCCATAGGTTCAATACTTCTTACTCCATGAAGCATTTAAAAGTTTACTATTGGAGACAACACATGGTTCACATTGCCTTATTTGAAGTAAAAGGAAACTGGTTACATTTTACATTAAATTACCAAAATAAGGAATCTTTAATAACGAAATAAGAGGGCAAAAGATCAAACTTCTTTTTTTAATTTTCTTAAGACCAATCAGCCAATTATTTTGAAACAAAATACTCGTAACTGAAATTGCATCTGTGATGAAATTCATGATAAAGTTATCGAATTCCATATATCTTATCCTCAGCAAGTGCTGGCATGATAGCCAAGGGGTAAGCATACTTCCCTCTGAGCTGTCTATACTGGGTTCAAATCCCAACCCAGGTATAAACTGCCATCCTGGTGTTTCACAGGTAGGGCAAGGCATCAATGAGTGCACGAAACTGGATGTCCCATCTGCCAACACTGATCATTGGTGGATGTTAAAGATCCCCTCAGTGTCCTTCAGGAAGAGTTGATGAGTTATCACTGGTGGCCTGAACAAATTACATTTTCCGGCCATGACATTACATCACCATACTAAAATACACCATTTGTGTCTGTCCGTCTGTGTGATGAATGTTTGACGCCAATACATTCTGTCCTTACTTATCCAATCTCAACCAAACTTGACAGGATGACCAAGGGTTACATAATGAAGGTTGTAGCACATTAATTTGCCCCCCCCCCCTCCCCAAGGGGGTTTTCTCCCCCAAGCGGGTTTTCCCTGCCATTGCCGTCAATGGGTTGTGTTACGGATTCGTCACTTCCGTTGTTGTGGTTTTCATCCACTGTAAACATTTTTGATTCCATGTACTATTATTGTTGTCGTTTAAGGGAGATAGAGATTACTATTTTCAAAAGATAAAAAAGTTAATGTTTTAAATGAAACCGGAACCGGACGACGACGAAGAGGAGGGGGAGGAAGGAAAGGCGGAGCGAGGGAGTCGGACAAGAAGCCGAGCTGCTTCGAGGTCTGGAGCGAACGATTGGCGAACGAGAGTCACGAGTGAACTTTGGGTTTCCCAGGAAAGGGATTCCTGCGACAGAGTTGTTATCGCTGTGACAGATCAACCTGCGTGTCAGGTTTTGCGGTTGATTCTGAGGAGAATCATCGTAGTGCCGTTACGCCTCGAGAACGGGCCGTCGGCCATTTTGCCTCACATGCTTTGCGCATCGCTCAAGGTTTTTCACTTCGCTTCAACCATTTCCACAGCATTCAGACGTTAATCTGGTGTGTGTGTGTAACGTGGCTTTTGAGTGGGAAATCTGCGGTTCGCCGATTTGGAGCCGTGGAATGTCCATACCCGAGGGTGTGATTTCCCAGTCGCCTTGAGGGCACCTTTGCGCAGCTTTGGCAGCGGGACTGTGACTGTCATCCGAACGGGATTCTGGTCTCGATTGGACATCGTTCTGACGATCACTGGAGCGGATCGACATTGGCTTGATGCCGGAATAGAGACATTGGGGAATGTTCTTCTTTTTCGCTCACTTGGAGCACAGTGAGTTATATTGTACGAACCTGATGGTACCATCGTAGGAAATATATATTGGTTGTACAATTGATTACTATTGTTGTACTGTTATTCTTGTGTGATCTTAATACGATACTTGTTTGTTGGTAACAATTGGTGTGGTTTCACCATTGATCTTTGACATCCAGAATAACACATCTTTCTGCCGTGACTCCTCTCGGGGCTCGGAGGTACACTGGGACCGGGGTTTGGGGAGGAGCACGTAACAGTTGCGTATTGAGGTGTATAGCCATATTAAGTTAGCTTTATCGTGGCGTTTTTCCAAAGAAGAAGATTTATCATGGCGTTTTTCCAAAGACGCTTTTAATAACAAAATTAATGATAATTGCACATTGTTAATGTTATTACAAAACAATATTAATACTAATAATGTCCCACTTCCCCCAAGGCGTTTTTCCTGCAGCGATAACGTGTATTTTTTTTAAAGTCTGGTACATTAATTATATTAATAGTTTTAAAGGCAAGGTAAAGAGTCTGGTACATTAATTATATTACTCACTAAATGTGAATTAAAAACGTATTTCAAGGCTTCTACCTTTTACTGATTACTGAAAAGAAAATCAACATATAAAAATATGTAAATAAAGCACTTCAAAAAACTGCTTCAAACAATATCTCATTATTAATACAATGCCGGGTCAGCAGTTACCTGAGATGGGACTGGATCTCAATTTCACGACGCAACTGATGCTCCGCACAGGCCTTCTCCAACTTTGATTTGAAGAGCACCTTGAGAGCGATGATGAAATGAGTTTGCTTCTCTCGTGCCAGGTACACATTGCCAAACTGGCCTTTGCCCAAAGGTCGTCCGATATCAATGCAATCCAACGACCAGGGTTTCCTTGTGGAAATAATTGAAAATTTTAACTCAACATGCATCACCCCGTCCCCCTCCCCCACCCATGTAATTAGAGTATGGACACTTGGATTAGGAAATGAAATAAAACTCTTGTGAAGGCAATCCATTGTTATTTCATACATTTGTTCAGAATCTCCTTATGCAATACACAAGTTCCTCCATCAACAGGAAATGATGAACCTTAACACAACTACCAGACTTCCAAAGTGAAAATCAATCAGTTTAATTAATGCAAAACAGAGTAAAACTAGAACTGTACTTGGTAGAACGCACACTTCCGTCAGGCTGGACAGTTTACGTTTTGTATTCCACTGATAGGCAGGATCTGAA
Organism: Myxine glutinosa; assembly: GCF_964187855.1. NCBI lineage: Eukaryota > Metazoa > Chordata > Myxini > Myxiniformes > Myxinidae > Myxine > Myxine glutinosa. Next base: position 19,065,060 of record NC_136270.1, on the reverse strand, counting down.
TCCGAACCTGCCGATTAATATCAGCCAGGACGGATGGTCTAACTAGTCTTACTCCCGAGGTGACCTCCCGATTACGGCGGTTAATTTTTGCGCTTGCAGGATGGAAGAGATGCGAGGCGTTTAACAAAACACACAGGTTTATTTCCGAAACCACGACACATACAAACACGACAAATAAAATGCAACAATTATGATTTAAAGACGAATACGGTGCGGACGAAAATAAATGCTGAGGTAAAGCTAAATTCTATGTTGAGGTACCTCCATACAGTTTTGAATACAACACAGGGGAGACAAAGTAATAAAATTAAAATGTTCCCTTTCGGCACTTAGCTGGCCCCAATGGGTCCTTTTAGGAGGTTGGTGCTCGATGCCACACAGGCGGGAACTTGGCAAGATGGTGACGGCCGACGAAAGGCCCACGCCAAAGGCGACCAGAGCCTTGGGGCGAGTCTTGAAGATGGCCCTCTCTTTTTGTCTCTCAACGTTTCCTCTCTTTCTCGTCCCCGGGAAGGTCAGCGCGGCTAAACAGCACCCTCAGAGCCCAGCAGTCCAAGCAACAAAAACGCTTCTCTTCAGAAACAAAATAATGGCCGCCCGCTTCACTGCCACTCGCTCTCCCTTTTCAGCTCTGAGAGCCCATGGCAAAGCTTCTTGCTGCCCCTGTGCTCTGTCTCACCGGACCAATCGCATCACTCGGGAGGCGTGGCCCGCTGGTCCTGTTCCCCACCCTCCTAGCACGGTCCCTCTGCCTCTTCTGGGCGGGTCCCTTTTTCCCTATATATCCATAGGGGTGGGCTTAGCCTAGCTGGCAGTTCATGGAGCGTAATTTGGCCAGCCATATCTGCAAAAACGTTAGGGAAGACTACAGAGGGTTTGACGCACAAAAGGGAAACTAACCTTAACCCCTACTACTGGTTAACACAGCATCACCCCCCCCCCCCCACCCCCCCAATATGATGCACATTTAAACAACCTTAAGCTACATTTTCCCCGCTTATGTACATCGGAATGCTCCTACACGTCACATGGTCCATACTATTTCCTATACAATTCTACCTCCCCTAATCTATTCTTTTACCTACCCCCATAAACATAACTATATTTATAGCAGCCCTCGCAGCTCCCACAGCTCCCACGTCCCAACATGATTAATAGTAAATATTGTTACGTTTGTAGAGGGGATAGAGATTAGCTCAGAACAGTTGGAAATGTTTAGAGTAGTATGGTCCATTTTCAGGTAGTTAACCAATCTCGATGTAATAAGAAGGGAAATATAGCTGAAGAACTGTCTGTTTAAATGTGCACCATACAGAAGTTGGTACATTGTAATAAATAGTTAAAGGGTTTAAAGTTAAGGCAATCATACGTAAAGCCTCCTGTCAAGTCACTGGGTGGGGACCGGCTGGCCTTAGAAAGTGAAGTGAGGAGTTTTGTCGCCCTTGGAGGGTGGGCGGGGGGGAAGTGGCTTGGATTGCCTCACGAAAGGCGGTGTTGTCTGGAAAGCAAGGGGAGCTTGAGGCTCTCGGGTTTAGCCTCATGAGAGGAGGGATTGGAAAGGAGAGAAGGAAGGTTTTTGCCACGCCTGAGAAATGCCCTCTTTTTGTTGCCTGCTTGTCACCCTGTTCGTGTTCCTGCTCGATCGTCTGCTCCCCGTTTCGTCTGCCTGCTGTCTGTTTGTCATCCTGCCTCACCTACTTCATTGCCTGTTTTGTCATCTCCCTGCTTCAGCACCACCCCCATCACCACAGCAGAGCTAAGGCTTGTTGCTCGTTTTCCCTCCCCAGTCTGTGATCGAGTCTGACCTGAAGCACCTTAGGTTTCATTAGATTTTTACATCTTTGTATAATTATTTATTTCTTCATTGCAACCCATTTTATTCCCTTCTTTAAACCCACCAGCCACCATCATACCTCTGTTGGGTCAATCTTCCCATGGTTTTGTTGGGAAATAAAGCATTTTTTTTTCCCAAAATGTATTTGTATAAAAGATCGAGGCTTGTGTAAGAGCTAAAAGTAAAAGAGCTTAAAGTTGTAAGAGCTTCATTTAAAAGAAGCCAAGGTTCTCGTTTGCTTCCTGTGATGCACACACGCATGTAAATCTGCAATTGACGTGCCCAAAGGAGTAAAAGCAATTTGGTCCATCCGTTCAGTGGCCGATGTTAATCAGGCCTGAACACAACAATATGATCATTTTAAACTTACCCTGCACATACACAAGCCCCAGATAGGTCCTTCTCATTGGTGTTCAGAAGCACCCAAACCACATATGGTGTCTCCCTCAGAGAAGTCTACCTGATGCATCCAGCTTCCATGTAAATAAAGGTAGCACAAGATTTGTGTATTTTCATGTCACGAAGATGTCATTTGCCGAAGAGTTGGTGGTCACTGTTAATTGGTAATGATGCACAGCATCATCTATCTATAATTCCACTAATCTCTGTGTGTGTGTATGTTTGTATGTTTGTATGCGACCGCTGTTTCTCGACAACTACCGGTCCGATATACTTGAAACTTGCCAGGTATATTGCTGGGGACCCGAGGATGTGCCTTTTCAAGGTTTGAAATTAATCGGACAAGTAGTTACCGAGCTATGGCGATTTAGCCGTTCGCCGTTCGCTTTGGCGTTGCGAATGGACCAAACCATTTCATGTAAATAGAGGGGGGGGTTCTGTGGTCGTTGCGAATGGACCAAACCATTTCATGTAAATAGAGGGGGGGGATTGTCACCGTACTCGCAAGCCGTTCGCCGTTCGCTTTGGCGTTGCGAATGGACCAAACCATTTCATGTAAATAGAGGGGGGGGGATTGTCACCGTACTCGCACCCACGTACCCACGTACCCACGTACGGGCATTGCACCCACGTACGGGCATGCCCTAGTATTTCCAATTGCAGACGTTCATTAAATAAATCACCAAGCCTGCCATGCTCACAGGAGGCACTCCCACAAGGTTCAAAGTCCATTCACTGGTAGCGATCAGTCGGGGGGTTTGGGTAGCACACGCTCGTCCACTCGGGCCTTGCACTGGCCCACATGGGCGGGTGTTTACAATACGAGGACTTGGCCATTCAGCAAGCTGAGAAAGTGCCCCAAGTCTATTGTTGTGCAGAGGCAAGGCCCTTTTTCTCTCAGGTACTTTTCCAAGTATTTTCGGCTTCTTTCAGAAGCTTTATGAGCCATTTTAGGGAACAATCCTTATCTTTCACACACAATGTACTTTGAGGCCCCAGACACGGCTATTTCCTGGGGTTTCTATGCATGCTCACCAAGCATTCTGGGTGCATTACATCATTTTGAAAGTCTCGTATTGCAGAGCTATGAAATCTTCACTTTTGTGAGAACGCACCTCTCCTAACAAATAAATATACAAACATTAATTACGCTTCTTAGAAATAAAAGATTTTTAAAAGATCAAGTCACCAAAGGCCATTGCAAAGTTTACACTTCAAACAGATGTCACAATAACTCACCTTGTGGTGGCCTTGTGGGGAGAAGCCAAACATGAATTTGCTGAAAGACAATGAAAAGAAAGTCTATATATAAATGCAGATTAAAATATCAAAACGAGCAGTACATTTATCAACCATACATGATGGTACCAACAAGATAATCTTTCAGGCCATTAAACAAATTCCCCAAAGCCACGGTCCAACGAAAAAGCAAATTTGAGAAGGCCGGATGATGCACCGGTCCCGAACGAGTTTCTAGTTTGGATCACAGGCAGAGTTTGGGGGAGGGGGGGCGTGGGGGGAATGCCCCCACCTTCGTTTTTTTCAGTAGTTTACAATCAAGATAAAACATCCCGTATTTAAACGTGAGTAACAATAATAATAATAATAATGCATTTATTTTATATAGCGCTTTTCAGGAAGCCCAAAGACGCTTAATATTACTACAATAATGAACGTAAACTGTATTTGTGATTTCACGTACACCAACTACACTATCAAACGGTAATTTTGGACGTCAGGCCTAGATACCCATTATTAATATTAAGTCCTTGCCGCCCCCCCCCCCCCCTCCCTCCCAAGTAGAGAGGTCAAACTAAGCCTATGGATTGGATGCATAGACATCTCAAGGGTGCAGTTTCAGCTTCAAAATTTTTAAATGCTCAAAGATGTTGAGATGCCAATGGGAGCGCATTTAGCTCATGATACTGGCACAGCAACCAATCAAAATGTGCTGCGTTCCTCTGAACATAGAGAAATCAATTAAATTCTGCATTAGAGCCAATTAATCAAGCACTCTTTTGGCTAAACGGCAACTGCAGGTCAATTTCGAGGAGGAATGTAGAATTTGTTTTGTTTTCACTTGTACCATTCCAAGGCGTAATGCCATCCAAGAGCATTCAACGCGACAAGGACCTTCATAACGAATTTTCAATCCCACTACCAGTTGAAGGACTACATCTGCAAGTTATAATGAGACTACTTGCTGTCCTTTGTCAATCTGTCCATAATATCCTAAAGTCATTGGCCTACATCTATACATGCACACACGTCGAGGAGACCAAGCTCACTGTTGAAGAAATGAATACAATTTAAAATGGAACAACACTCTTCAAAGTCGCGACGTTCACCGATATGTCTCCATCCACATTACTATATCATTATACATACTTGAACCAAGTTTGATTTAAATCTCTTTAGATGTTCTCAAGTATCATACTTATTTTTTACCTGACATGACCTCTGACCTTTGAAGCCAAAATCTAATCAGTTCATCTTTTAATCATAATATATACTTACACCAAGTTTGGTCAAAATACCATCACTGGTTCACAAGTTAGCACAGTTCACAAAGATAAGGAGGTTCACAAGTGTCAATGGTGGCATAAATAAAAACTCACCAGGTGGAGGGGGTAAAAAAAGGAGAAAATTAAAAAGATGTTTATCATGTTATTTATGTATACATCATGCATGTTCATATCAAGATAAATAAAGCAAATTGTAATAAACCCACATTTTAAATAAAAGTATCTTAAAATGTTTACAAAATGAAAATATCGGACATTTCTGCAATCAAATGGAGAATAATGAAACAGCAACATCAACAAAATAAAAATGGGCCAAAGACAAAGAAATGTTAGTTTTGTTTACAACCTGGAAAGGGAGGTGGAAAAAGAGTGGAGGAAACAACCTGGAAAGGAAGACATGGGCTTAGTAGAAAGGGACAATAACAAGGAAATGATCATGAGTATTGATGGGGGATGGTGGTGAACTTGAAATCTTGAAGCCCTACAGGAAAGAATGCTCTTGAACAGATTGTACAAGTATGTTCCACAGGTGAGAGAAGAGGAACGAATGAATGTGAGCAGCGAGTCTGGAATTTGGCAGCTTTATCAGAGGTGGGCTACATGTGCACCCCAGATAATCCTGGGAGCAGGGGGAGCGGGGAAAGGGGGTGGCAGAGAACAGAAATCTTAATGGCACTGCAAGGACAGAAGGAGCAAGGCCACAAAGGAAGTGACGGATGGCAGAGACCACAAACTATGTCTGCCATGTAGAAGCAACAGGAAGAGATTCAGCTTTATCAAAGGTGATTCCAATGATTTTGAGGGCCTTGGACTCCACAGCATCAGGAAGTTAAAGGTGTGAGGATGTGATGCAGGGGTGCCAGCCCAAATGAGGGAGCAGCATTCCAGCCAGCTGTGGATGAAAGAATTATTTTTACAAAACAAATAAAGTGCAGGATGCTGCAGAAGACCAACTTTGTGGAACCACTGGCCTTGCAGAAGACCAACGACATGATGCTTTAGAAGAAGACCAAATACAGGGCGTTTCATAAAAACGCAACCCTATTAAAGTTATGTGAGATTTTTATTTTTAATACATTTTTTTTCAATTGCAGGTTTGTACGAAGCATCGTTTGGAGGAAAAACTGCAAACATCAGAGTCATCCTGTCCATTTCGAAGATCGCATGGACAATTGAATAAAGGATCTTTATTGTGGAGTCTTACTTTACCACAAAGTCATTTAAACGGACTCAAACACGATTCAGAAATACGTTTGAGACCAAATTAGCCCCAGATAAGTCGGCTATTTTTCGAATGACAGAGGTTTAAGTCCCACTGAACATTACAAAATCCTAATTGCACAAAGTCTGGTTGCCAGAGGACTGCAAGATCAGGAGAAAACATTGAAGCGGTCCAAGAAGCATATTTTAGGGGCCCCAAGAAATCGCTGTGCCATCGATCTCAAGCATTGAACTTATCTTTATCGTGTACACAAATAATACTGAAGCACAAACTAAGAAAAGCACCCGTATCGCATACAACTCAAGCAGAAACTAACGGACAATGATAAACAACCTTGTGTGATTTATTTGAGGGAAAATGTGTAGGGATCCAGGTTTTCTGAGCATTGTGTGGTTTTCTGACGAGGCACACTTGCTTTAAATTTGTCATATTAACTCTAAAAAAAACAAACAAACATGTTTTGGGGTTCTAGTTCTCCTGATGAGGTTATTGAAAGGCCGTTGCATGGGCAAAAATTGTACTACATAGGCTGCCAGAAGCAAATCTGGCATCATTGGGCCTTTCTGGTTTCAAGATGAAGAAGGTAAATCGGTAACTATAATCACTGAACGGTACTTGAAAGCTATCCAGAAGTTCTGGGTGGCATTAGCGAGGAAGCACCACATCAACAGGGGTGTGCAATGGTTTTAGCCAGATGCGGCTACTCCTCACACTTCCAACAGATCGACGCAGCAGCTACAACAGAAATTCAGTGATCGAATAGACTCTAGAAAGGCATATGTTGAATGGCCGCCTCATTCAATTCAAAAGATTTTTTCACAAATAGAAATGTAAAAGCAGTACTATTGAAATACCATTTGCATATAGACAAAAGTTCCAATTCACTGCACGTTTGAATCAATTGGAATACATAATATTTATCAGTAACAAAAACTCATATCCATCTTCCACCCACGAGCAGAGTTGGTGATTTGAAGCTGTACAACCACCAAATCGCCAGATTTCGATTCCTCCAGAACATCATGAACCCTCATTTGCTGTGTGCTGCACAACATGTTATCTTTCCCTGCAAAACATCTTGTGTTGCCCTGTGAAAAAGAAAACGATGATGACATAACTTTAGTACATAATAAAATATATACATGGCATTGTAAACAGGACATCAGAGAAAGAAAAAATAAATAAACAAGAAATATGTCGTACATAGCACTATACTTGCGAAATCCCTAAAATAAGTTGTTGGCTGATGATGACCTCAAGAATAATTGGTGGTTGAATTCAGTGACCTGGTATACAAATACTCTTAAAATTTCAAGTCAATCAGATGAAAATTGAGGATTTTATAAATTCGGCCTATGTTGACCTTTTGACCCAAAAAACAATAGGCTTCTTGCTTAGGCCGAAAAAAATATATTGCTGGTCTCTGGTCAGACCAAAGTTCCAGAATTGATGCGGCGATGCGGTTTTTTTTTCTTTCTTTTTTTTGAAAAGCATGGATTGCACATATAAAGGTGTTGTTTTTTGTGTCCTCATGCCTTGCGGTCCTCCTCATGTGCCGTGGCGCCGTCCAGAGAGAAATTAAAGACAGCCAATAATAATAATAATAATAATAAAGGAGTCTTATATAGCCCCATCAAGCAGAGTTAACGACCCTCGTGGCGCTTTACATTATCATGCGAACGCACACACACCGCACACACATACACAAACACAGACACACCTTCACTCTTGCCCTATTCCTCTCCCTCCCCATTCAAAACCCACAGATATGTACTCTCCCCTCCTCCTCCCCCTCCCTCCCCCGCACACAGACATACTCTCGATCTCCGTCCCACCTCAAACCAAAGGGAAAACAGGACTAGGACTTGTGAAACAGATAGGTTTTGAGGGAGGTTTTAAAGGCAGGAAAAGAGTCAACATGTCGAACAGAGGAAGGCAAGTCATTCCAGAGCAGAGGTGCAGCAAAAGAAAAGGATTTCTCGCCAAACGACTTGGTGCTGGTGCGCGGCGGCTCTAAGGTCATAGAGTCGTCGCTTGAACGAAGCCGTCGCCGAGGTTCATAGAGAGTGAGCAAATCGGAGAGATAGTGAGGTCCCGCTCCACACAATGATTTATAACATAGTGTGCAAATTTTGTATTTCACACTAGTAGAGACAGGCAGCCAGTGTAAAGATTCAAAAGGCCTTCCAGTCCAATGGGATAGGTAGGCCTTTTTGTAAATCATGAACACAAGCTTAAGTTATTTTAAAATGTATTTATTCTGAAAATCATTAAGTTCTTCAAGCATATTATAGACTGCCATTTCGTTCTCGAGATCGCCTCGCCGTACCGTCAAACATTCCAATGCGTCGATCGCGTCAACACTGCGCATGCGCAAGTGGTCTAACAGGCCGATGGTCTCCCACGATCTCTTCTCACAGTCCACCAGATTATCACAGACACCTACAACTTCATGACAAACGAGATATGATCCAGTGCTAACTAACAAGACCACCCGCAGCTCTCTAGGCCTTCTGGTTGCTTCACACAAACCCGACAAGGAACGTCTTCGTTTCAATAAATGACAATATCCAGCCGATTGGATTCATGACGGCACGACACACAACACTACTCATATCTTTGGGACGGCTGGTTGAGTTTGGACAAACTAAACGAACTTTTGTAAGGGTAAAAATCGATGCGCGCGCTGACCAGAGACTGGAAATATATTTTTCTCGGCCCTATGACCAACTCTACCGTTTGGTGAAGATCGGATGAAAATTGTGACCTGTAGGCGACTGACAGACAGGCAGACAGGCAGACAGAATAATGCACAAGACCAACAAATATACTTGAAAAATCTTCGATTTTCTCAAGTAATAAGAGGACAATAAGAAATTCAAAGATGACCAAGACATCTGTGCTCACAAAGCTATCGCTAAGGGTAACCCTACCCCGGTGAACAGCCGTGACTTACCCTTGGCCCACGATCTAATGATGCCATATCAGGTTTAGACTGCCATTTGACCTACACGCGGTGCTGCTGATGCAGTACCCTCTGTTTCCAGTAAGCTCGTATTCATTTTACCGACCTCGCTCAGAAGGATGATAGGTTTAGTCATTCCACCCTGGCGTTATTTAACGGCACGACTGGGGCTCAAACTCAAGACCCTAAGATCTTAAGCCAGCTATCTTACCTGTTAAGCCAACATCAGGCTTATACATTTTCTCTATGAAAAGGCATTTTCAAGCAGAGATGATGGCCAGTGAGGAAACACATCCACAGATTGATTCTCTTACTAAAGTGGGAAGCTTGGGGAAGAGGTGCAAGATTGTCACCACAAAGGCTTCTGAAGTATGCAGCAGTGGAGGGTTCTGCAGAGTACCTATAGTGTATATGAAAGCGGAAGTTTCACATGCGTCTGACCTGCCAGAGGGAGCAATCGGGCAACCTTCAACTCCTCAATGACACCCCAAACCTCATCACCCATACACCTCCCCAAACAAACATTCTTACCCACACCCCAAACCACCTCACTTACACCCTCTAACAAACCTCCTTAACCTGGCACTAACCTCCTCACCCACACCCACCCTGCGACCAAGGTTGTGAACCTTCCCATAAAGAATGCGAAGAAGAGTTTACGTCTCACCTTGTGACTGGTTCTGCTACAGGCTTGCATGGCATTTCTCCCCAAATCTATTAACGATGCTGTGCTAAGTGCAAGCTCTCAATTACCCAATGGAAAGTTTCTAAAAAGCTTTGCAAATGTAACAAGCGGATGGTCCCAAATCAAACTTGCAGTTCTTAGCAGGTTAGCTTCATTCTCCTTCTCAACCATCGCGATCGAGCTCCCGCTGGTTCCAGAATGCCTGTCAAGGTAAAAGCAAAATCACCTTCTTTCATTCATGTTATCAAAACGGTTATTTCATACAAACCTCAATCGATCAGATGGCAAATAAGGAAATTTCACTTGGGTATAACAAATCGGGAATATGGAAGAAATGCCAAAACAAAGAAATGCCTGTCAAATACCATTATTACGTCACAAGCGAAGTGAAAAAGCGAGGTTAAGCAATTGGTTCACTTTGTCTATCTGTCTACAAATGTCAGTTTATGACAGAGGAACAACTTTATTTGAATTGAATGTTATAGTTTGAGCATGAACAGGAAAACTAACCTGCTGTTTAGCAGTATGTTGGCTCTGAATTCGTCCCAACACACATATGCACAGAGGAGTGAGACAATTGTTTATTCTGTCTGCCTGGCTGGCAGACAAACAAAATTGAACATCATTCCAAACAGGAAATTTACCGTTTTCACCCCTCAGCCCAATGGGCTAAGGGGTATTGTCGTCACGGGCGTCGTCCGGGCGGGCGGGCGTCCGTCAACTTTTGGTTTCCGTCAATTTCGAGCAGAACGGCTTGTCCGATTAAATCCATTTTTGCAGTGTGCGTTGGGGTTGAGTAGCGGAAGGTTCATGGGCGCGCTGCGATTTTCAATATGGCCGCCACGGCAGCCATCTTGAAATTGGTTTCCGTCAATTTCAAGCAGAACGGCTTGTCCAATTAAATCCATTTTTGCAGTGGGTGTTGGGGTTGAGTAGAGGAAGGTGCCTTTCGAAAATGGGCGTGCTGCGATTTTCAATATGGCCGCCACGGTAGCCATCTTGAAATTGGTTTTCGTCAATTTCGAGCAGAACGACTTGTCCGATTAAATCCATTTTTGCAGTGTGTGTTGGGGTTGAGTAGAGGAAGGTTCATGGGCACGAAATGGGTTAATGGGTTCATGGACGAAAATTTCATTACTTGCAGTTCCTACTCGGTATACAACTTCGCTTCAAATAACAAATTATCATCAATGCTTCCTTTCACCATGCATGGGCTGAGGGGTTACACCCACTTTGCGGTGCTATTTATTAACCCATGGATGCAGTGATTGGGCCTCGGGGGCCCACAAGGTTTTTTTGTTGCAAAAACTATGCTGTACAATTTTTTTGGGGAATGAGCCTCATTTTCACCGACTCTCATGTTGTTATACAAAATTCAGTGACATAAATAAATAAAATTTCATTCAGGCTCGTGGGAAAATCTTCATTCTTCACTTATAACCCGAAAATCCGACACGAATGCAGGCCTGGGGCCTTCGAGGCCCCACATAAATGTTGTTGTACTTCTGTGTTATATCATTATTTTCTTGATATGAGCCTCATTATATGCTCATATAACTTGGTTACAAATAATTCAGTGACAAAAATATGAAAACAAAAAAACAAAAAAAACTTTACACGAATACATTTGTGGGGCCTCCGAGGCCCAATGGCTGCATAGTTGTAGGATTTTTGACAGTTGTGGACATACATTTTAAATAAAAGGATCAGTGAATCATATTTTTTGAGCAAATACTCCTCCATGAGCCTCAACTTTTTAGAGAAAAAAAAGTTGAAAAACAAAGAACCAAAAAAAAATTTGGGGAAAAAAAAAAAAGATTCATTACTTGTATGGGATTCTTCCAACTAATAGGTTCAGTGATTCACATTTTCTGAGCAAATACACATCCATGAGCATCGACTTGGATTGAAAAAGGATATGAAAGAAAAAAAATCTATCATAAAAAAAACAACAACAAAAAACATTACACGAATACATGTGTTGGGCCTCCGAGGCCCGATGGCTGCGTTTATGTAGGATTTTTGACGCCTTCATCTAAGAGTTAAGGACACCATAAAGTACACAAACAACAGGCACAAATAACCAATGTTATATGTTAGATAGGGTGGTGTAGTCGACACCACATCAACGGCGGTAAAACCGGAATTCATTAATTTATACGACTTTTACAATCTTTATTAGGGGACCATTGGAGTAGTATAATAATGTTGATCCTACAACACCTTCCTATTCTTTTACATGTTAATTTCCCACCTACACCCACCATTTTCCCTCAAAATAGGTAATTTTTCCCACCCGGCAAACGCCCAAATCTCTACACTCCCCATTGACTTCAATGTTAATTTTTTCTTCACGCCGGGTTCTTTTTTTACCCCTAAAAACGTCAAATTTGCTCCTATTATGATGATCCTAAAACAGTAGATAGGGATTTTCAATGATAACTTCTCTCCCTATCAAGATAAGATAGTGGTAATGTTGATCCTGGAACACTAGATAGGGATTTCCAATGATAACTTCTCCCCCCCAAGATAGTGGTAATGTTGATCCTGGAACAGTTGATGATAACTACTCTCTCTCCTATCAAGATAAGATAGTGGTAATGTTGATCCTGGAACACTAGATAGGGATTTCCAATGATAATTTCTCTTCCTAAGATAGTGGTAATGTTGATCCTGGAACACTAGATGATAACTACTCTCATAACTATCATTCAAACAATGATTATATGAACCAACGATCCTTCTGTCTTTATATATCAAGGGGGTGGGAGAGGTGTTTACCGGGTGGGTTAAATAACCTATTTTGAGGGAAAATGGTGGGTGTAGGTGGGAAATTAACATGTAAAAGAATAGGAAGGTGTTCTAGGATCAACATTATTATACTACTATAATCCTACATATACTATGATCCTTCTCACCTTATGATCCTTCTGGCCTTATGAACCTACATCTAATATACTTTAACTGTCTATACCATTAGTTTAGTTGATAGGGGAAAAAGGTGGCGGTAGCCCTATTACATTTTATTTATTTATTTATTATTAACTTTGTTTTTTGTAATTCTTGTGAGTAAAATGAACCCAAGATTTCTTCCCCATTCATATCAAATAATTTGTAGGTCCAAGGGACTGTATCAATAACATCAACAATTTTGAATAATTCATTAGTCCATCTCGTTGTATAACCTTTCTCAAAATGGCTTTTCCATTTGTATATTCTTACAATATCTCCAACTTTGAACTTGGGCTTTCTCAAATTAATCTCCTTTTCATATTCTAATTTTGTAGTCCTTTCTGATGGTTTTGATTTTGTTGATGAATGAACTGTATTATTGTAATTATCTACAATATCCTGAATCAAATATACCCATTGTTGTGAACCAAGTTGTGTGAATTTATTTTATATAATTTCTCTTTCAAAGTACGATTAAAACGCTCAACTACAACCGCCTTTCCTTCATTAAAGGTGCTGTATAATTTAATACCCTTCCCCTTAAGAAATTTCATAAATATTTTGTTATAGAACTCTGTTCCCTCATCAGTCCATAACTTCTTTGGTTTCCTTTTATCTTTATCAAATATTAGCTTAAAGGCTAACATTAAAGTATCACCCTTTTTATTTTTCAAAGGAACAATCCAAGCATATCTACTCCTCAAATCAATAATAGTTAAAGCATACTTGTATCCCCTATCATTATTTAATTCAATTAAATCAGCAGACCATATGTAGTCAGTGTGTTTTGAATAAACCTTCCTTCTTTTAAACTTTGTTATTATAGGTTTATGTAATTCTTCAGCCAAAAGCTCCTTAGTCGTGATGGCATCATTAGAGTCTAATAGTTTTTTGAGGAATACCCAAGACCAAGTTTCAATTTAGCACCTATCATTTTTCGGACAATAAACCTATCAACTTTCTCTCTCAACGTAGGATTTCGTATCAAAGACAAATTATACAACATTTCTCTGTCTGCTTCATGTTTTTCATCTAATGTAGTGGTATCCCCATAAGCGATATCATGTTTCAAACACACTTCATCAACCTTATTTTTAGGTTTTGACCAAGGTTTAGGATTATCATCCTCATCTAATCTTTTATCCAGGTTTGTACCAGGACCACAGAAAGAATATCCGGGTAAATGTAGTTCCCCAGGAATTCCAGTTGTTGTAAATTTACTTCAAGACAAAAACTTTTGTATGTCTCCTCCACTTTTAGGAGAGATGAATTGGCACTTTTTAGAGCCACACACTTGACATATTCCTTTTTGATAAACTCGATTATTTTTGGCTTTAACATAAGTGATATTTTTAGATTTAGTTTTCTTGGAACATTTAAGACAATAACTCATATTTATTTATTAGAAAAAGTCCGACATAGTGCCAAAACCTTTTTGGTTTCCAACATAAACATTTCAATCTTGATTTTTAAAACATAAAGAATCCTTAGGAATGTCTTCACTCTCTCCACCATTTATTTATAAATAAAACTAACTAAAGTCAATAACACCAACATCATCAACCACATAATCTCTTCCTTCTTCTTCATCACTTTCTCGTTTGGATCTTCTCCCTGAACTCATCTCAGCAGATTTTAAAATAAATATCTTCAAAAGAGATATTAATTCTTTATTTTCCCCTTGACGTTGAGATTGATTTATTCGCTGTAATACTTTCAATCTTTCACTTATCTCAGGAATGGTCATCTTTTTATATTTTTCCTCTCTCTCCTTCTCTCTTTCCTCCCTCTCCTCCCTCTCCATTTCTTCCCCCCATATATTAAAAAGAGTTGAGAATTCTTTATTTTCCTCCTCGGTGCGTTGAGATTGATTTTTTTGCCGTAATACATTCATTCTTTTATTTATCTCAGGAATGGTTATCTTTTTATATTTTTTCTCCCTTTCCCCCCTCTCCTCCCTCTCCTTCTCCTCCTCCTCCCTCTCTCTTTCTTCCACCAATATATTCCAAAGAGCTATGAATTCTTTATTTTCCTCTTCGGTGCGTTGATTTTGATTTATTTGCTGTAATACTTTCCATCTTTTATTTATCTCATGAAAGGTCTTCTTTTTTTCTTTTTTTTCCTCTCTCTCCATTTCCTCCCTCTCCTCCTTCTCCCTTTCTTCCTTCTCCTTTTTCTCCCTTTCTTCCCTCTCTCTTTCCTCCCTCTCCTTTTTCTCCCTTTCCTCCTTCTCTCTTTTCTCTCTTTCCTCCTCCTTTTTCTCCCTCTCCTCCTTCTCTCTTTTCTCTCTTTCCTCCTTCTCCATTTCCTCCCTCTCCTCCCTCTCCTCCCTCTCCTCCCTCTCCTCCTTCTCCTCCTTCTCCTCCTTCTCCTCCTTCTCCTCCTTCTCCTTTTCCTCTCTTTCCTCCTTCTCCCCAACTCCTTCCTCATCCCAAGATACCCTGGGGTTTGAACCCCAAAGAATATTATACATATATTCATCTGGATTTTGAGATATTCTTGTATCTATAATTATTTTTCTCATAATAGGATACCAATAAGATTTGTTGATGATTTCTAAAAGAGTTTTATATTTCATAACTTTGAGAAGTTCATTTTTATTTAATATTTTAATCAAGTCTCTATTTGTAGGTTTTGCAATATCAGTATAAGGCCAGTTTTTTATGACAAGATTCCCATGTATATGCTCCAAATCATAAGGTATGTAATACCAAGCACCCTTTTCTTGTAGGTATCCTTGAATACAAAAATTATAATTCTCTTGTAGTCTTCTTCCTGCCATTTATGTATCAGAAATATATGTGAGATTAATATTATGACAGGTAATACCACCCCATCTTCCCACTACCAAATCGGTTTGTATTCCTCGGCTTTCTATCCTTATCTCATTACCTTCCTTCTTTGTCATGCTAACCATCGCTATACTATCATATATTTTTCTTTTCTTAAAATCATGTATTTGTTGTTTACTAATTGTACTTCCACATAAATCCTTATCCTCACCAAGCGGATAATATTCTTCTTTACGAGACCGATTCAAATCATGTAGGTCTTCTAAGTTTATTGAAAAAGACCAATTATACCCGAAATCAGGCATATCATACCCCCATTTATTAATTCGCATGTTAACTATATATCCTTCTTTATAAAATTCAATTGTAAGTAGGTAGTTAAATTGAATGAGGAAAGGTGTATGGTCAGTATAACCAGGTGTTGTGGTTGTAAATTTTACTTGTTTCACAAAACGTGCTGTTTTCTTTAAATATATATATTGTGATAAATCACTGAATCTAATTAAGTCATTCGCATCTGTTGGGTTTGGATAATTGATTAATTTATAAGTATTCTTCATATTAATATTTTTACTTATACTATATTTTTGTCGTTCAGCCTGTGCCTTTGTATAATAATTTGATAAATCAATATCTTGAGAGGTTTTTCCAAAGATAGAACCATCTTTTCCATCATAAGTCATTTATATTAGATTAAAGATGACATCATAAAAATTTTCAGGCTGTCGCCTGTTGAGATGAAATAATACATATAAACATAATTGTCCACAACATTTAGAATAAATTTCTTGAACTTGAAACGTTTGATAAACACCATTCTGTAAGAATTGTATTACTTCAACAGGCGGTGGCATACCATAACTATCAAAATAATATTTATCCTGATTGAGTGAAATATGAATACAAACTCAATGAGAACCATTCTCTGTATCTAAATTCATAATAATATTCTTTGTATTCTTATTTATATGTATTAATTCATCTCTCATACAGATTTCCACATTATCAATTTTTAGTTTGGAACAATATTTAGCAAGTTCTACATTTGACATTGTATTCTTTCCAAATTGTTTAAACCATTTATCCATTTATTTATGAGAAAGATACAATCCATTACCCCGTTTAGTTAGTTTAACCCCCGCCATGCCAATAGAGGAAAGCATATCTCCAACCATCAATTTAGCTTTATCAGGTAGACTTTCAAGTTTTTGAGCAAAATCTACGATGACACCACTTCCTCTCTCCATCTCCTTGTTATGCCCTTCCAATTCTTTTTGGGCTTTTAGTTGTGCCTTCCTTTCGTGAGCAGGTTTTACCACTGTTGAAATACCACCAGTCAATGCTCCCGCTGCACCTACAGCACTGGCAATTATGGGAATTAGTGATAGAAGTGGAAGAAATCCTCCCTTTTGACTATATTTTTTTAACATAGGTTTTGTTAATTTAATTTTAAGTGATCCAACATCATTTAGTGTTCGGACTTGTGTGTGTGTCAACAAAAGATCAATTTTTGATGCTCCTTTTCTTTGAATTGCATTAACATTAATAGTACAAGGCTTTTGATTTTGAATACAAGATGTTAATTTATCAAGATTGATTTGATTAACATATACTGATTCTTTCCTACTCATTTATTAATGAGAAAAATCTAAGTGATATTAATCATAACACCATTATCTGTATTAATCTGTAGTTCTGTTTCTTCCAAGAGCAAACAATAAGCATTAACTTCTTCACTCTCTCCTCTTTCCATGCATAGAGAAGTATCCACTCTATTAGACTTTATAGTTTCCTTTTGGGAACTCAGGTCAATTGCGTAGATCGTATAAAGTTTTTGAAACACAACCATATCCAAAATAGGATCATTATTACCGTTGCTCTGTCATACCCTTTGGTAAGACTTGTAGGCTTCCGCATAATCATTTTTTTCCCAATCAATTTCCAATCTATCTCGCGGATAAAATGTTCCATCAAGAGAAACCCGAAGTTGTCGGACCTTAGCATTATGACTCAGCGCATTATTCTTATCAGTATCAGTATCTCCATCTGGTTTCTTAAAAATGAGATATAGGTATCGTGGCTTTCCTTGAAGAACACCCAAATTCCAAGTGTAGGTAGTGTGTTCAAATTTAACATGTTGACATCTTCTTTTTAGGTCTGATACATTTAGTGGGGTCTTTGAGTTAAGTCTTTTATTTAACATCTGTTCCGTTTTAAGATTAGGAGTATATTCACTAATAGACCAACACAAATCATTAATAACAAATTTATTATTGGTTCCAAAAGCACTAGCAGCCCCAAAAAGCAACCTATTTACATTATCATTCCTTTGTAGTTGAAATCTAATTTTAAGCCCATACAAAACTTTATCATAATCACAAAATCCAAATTTACCTTTAAGAGGTACAGCTACGGTAAAACTATTCTCTGCTTTTGTATCATCATTATACATTGCCTTCCTTTGACCATAACCAGGGTCTGCGTTTGTACCCGTTGTCATATCAGGAATAAAACCTTCAACAGATCCCTTACCCATTCTATCACCAAACAAATATAGTGTAAATTTCATCATTTCAGATGTAGCGGATACATAATCAACCGCTTCAACCTCTTGTGTCCCAATATACAGGCGGACAGCATCAAACATTTTCCAGAAGAAATCATTTACGAGTGTAGCATTAGTATTATTCGCAGCCTTAGTGAATTTAAATTTACACAGCAAGAAACTATCAGCTAGATTCAAGTAAGTTTGTTGATTATTTATTTCAAAACTTTTTGTTCCATTTGAATTCCAGTCTGTTCCTGTAATAGCATTTACCTTAAAATAGTCTTCCTTTTTAGTGGAGTTTGAAATGATAATCGTATCATCCAAATCAGATACTATCAATCGCTTCCATACTTGTATTTATATAGCATTAAAATCGTTGAAACTAAAATCGTTGAAACCCTGACCCCCTAAGTATTTTAATGAGTTTTTGTTGTTCTTGTCTAGATAGTTGAGTTCTCTGTAATTGATGAGACTCCTTTTGAGCATCTTTTATACTCTTTACAGCACCCGCAACTGAACCCACGGCAGAAGCAGTTAGGTCTTTATGTTTAAGAATTGTTGAACCAATACCCATAAGAGTATCAATTAATCCCCATCCCCTAAATTGATCTCCTACACCGCGTTGCCCCTTTGGTTTATAGTACCCTCTACCAAGAAACATACCTTTACCCCTTTTAAGAACATTATAAGGTGAAAGGAACATCCCATCCCCTGTTATCACTTTATATTTTCCCAACTCGTGTTTTCTCACAATCATCGTATTTATTTATTGAAAAACTTCATGTATCACGTATTCACCTAGCTTCACATAGATGAATTCTGATGGATATAATTTCATCATTGAAAGAAATCATCCGATTATCTTGGTCAGTTGTCCTAAAATTTACTCTGTATATGGTTTTTCCTGATACAGGTAAATAGACAAGATTTTTTTGGTTCCATATTAAATTTATAACCAATCGGGGTTGAGTAAGCGCTGAATGAAAATATTGTATTTGATCTTATTCCATCGTTATAAGCACCATCAATCAAATCACAATGAATTAATACCGAATTTATACCGGAGGATATTTGGATTACATGATCACTATAAAACGTTCCGTTAGTTTCAATCTTTTTTGAAGAGAAACCTAATAACTCTCTAAACGATTTTTCAATCATGAAATCCACTTTATAATTATTTTTTAGTTTAATAGTTGATTTTGAAGTGTGTTTTTGAATATCTATTACCATATTTTTTGGTTCATCACCTTCTTCTTTCATCATTCGAGAGACTTCAGAAGATATTTGAGAAATCTCGTAAGCTCCGGGTGAAACGGTTATAGTTTTATAAGCAGTGCCGGGATTATAACTAAACTTGTTGTTTTTCTCTGTTATATTAAAAAGTGTATTATAAGTCTCCATTGACAACAAAGAAGCCTCATATTCTTTTGTGGGGTCAAGTTGAAGTGGGTAAGGGAATGAAGCTGTGTAATCGCTCGTCGTGAAATTAAAACTAAGAATTGTGCTTCTCATCTTATTTAATATCTAATAAAATATCTTTGTATTGACATTTATTAATTATTTTCATATTCATCAACTGATCTAAAATGGCTGAGGTTTCATTAAAACAATTGTTGTTTCCAGCCTTCTTACTACCCAACAGCAATATTAGCCTATTAACTAATTGTCGTGGATCATTTGGAAGAAAGCTTACACCTGAACCATGGCTTGATGTTCCCGGCTTTGGTAAAGCATCAATAATATGTTTCTCCTTCTCATTCTTACTACTTTTACTTTCAACAGAAGCACTATAATCAAGTGAGTTTAGTCAATCAATATATGTTTTATCATCCTTATTTTCCTTAACAAGTGGTTCCTCAAAATATTTTGAACCGCTTAATCCAGACTTTGTTAGAAGAAACATTAATCTTGAAGTTAAATCAACATCTGGTCGAGCAGAACTAAAGAACACTAATTTATTATTAAATATCAATACCTTTTCTCGGACAAGATAGTACTGTGTTGATTTTCCTATTGGAATGAGACCTGCTTTGGTTTTTGAATCCGCTGAATATTCATTGTTTTTAAGAGCTTCCACAACATTATTAGAGAGTTGATTTACCTTCTCAAGTTTCCGAAATAATTCTTCATCATCATATTCTAATTTTCCAAGTTCTTGCTCTGTTATTTGGTTAAAATCTTCAAGCATTTGAAGTTTTTGGGGAGTATTTTCTATCGCGGGAACTGTAGGGTGTTGAGTTTTTTAAAGTGGTTTAAAAAATTTCTCTTGTTTTCTTTCAAAGGCTTCTTCACCAGTTAGTTTATGTATCCATTTCTTCTTTATCTCTCTCTTCCTGTTGTTGTACAACTTTTGAAACCAACTCTTGGTATTCTTTAAACTTTCTTGCTCTTTCTTCGGCATTCATTTTCTGTATTTATTTATGTATAAAAAATATCATTTAGTATCTCATCTTGTAGGACAACAATATATTTATATTTTCCAAACGTTTGTTTCATGTACCCTTCAAATTCTTTTTTACTACATAATGTAGAACAATTATCTCTCCAAAAATTATTTATATCTATTGAATTCAACTTAAATAAAATAAAAGTATTAGCATTGTTTCTTATTGAGCGTCGAGGGAGTGGAAAATATGATTGACTGAGATAAATACAATTACAAGAAGAATGTCTCCCTCTTGTATAGTAGCTATCCATTACTGTTTGGTTTCTCTCGTTTACACAATCATCAAAGATTACAAGATTCTTTTTTGATTTATCTAAATCTTGAGGTGAAGGTATATCATCCGTATTATCGCTGAGAATACAAGTTATGGGTTGTTTCAATTTTGATTTCTGTGTATCACAAAATAGTTGTATTATATCCTCAATGTTATAATTATTTAGTTTGTTTTGAAGTTTAAATAAACCGATAATGTCTTCCTTTTTAAGACCCGCATTAAAACCCTGCGAGAGTAGTTGATACTCAGGTTGAAAACTTGACTTTCTAAAAATTATTAAATTATCATAATCCAAAAAGTTTGGGGTAAGGAGCATCTTTAAAAGTAAACAGGTTTTTCCACATCCGCTTGAACCAACTATTAGGCATCTCAATGAATTTGGAATGTTTTTATGGTTATTAAATTTTATCTTATTTTCCCAAACAGGTAAAAAAATCATTCATTTATATATTTGTAAAACAAGTCGTCTAACGTTTTTTGAGCTATTTTAGAAACTTTACATTTCATCCTGAGATCAGGTTTAATTTCAAGATAATCCATTATTTTATTTATATAGTATCTTATGTTCACATTTCCATTGAAATTATTTTGAATTAAAAATATCATTAAACCCCTATACATATCCCCCATACGAATAGACTCTTCCATTGTAAGAAATGGTGTATTATCACCATAATGCTTAACATTCATCTCTCTTATTGATCTTATAAAGTAAATCATTTTTGGTTCTAATTTAAAAGAGTTGTATTTTTTTCTATATTTTTTTATATCATTAATTAAAATTAAACCACAGAAAATACAATGTTTATATGCACCCCCATCATTAAGCCCCACTCTTTCACAAGTCGGAGAATTCACTAATTTATCATATGTAGAGTTTGGAAATTCCTTTGTTTGTGTGTGCTTCTTTGGAAGTAGATGTGTCCAAGTCATCTCATATCTAAGAAAACTTTTAAGTGTCTTAAAATCTTTGTTGCATTTTGTACAAGAAATTTGACATTCATGACATAGTTCAAGATCATCATTAATAGTATCTAAAACTAAAGTACCATCAGCTTGAACATGTGGCATTTATATAGTTCCTTTTACTTAAACTAAACGCAAGTTTTTTAGCTAATAAATACAATGTTTCAAAACACAAAAGACAAATTTCAATCAATCTCTACTTCAACGGAAGATATAGATATAGATCATTATGTCAAAGATGTTAAATTGAACAAAGATAAATATGGAAATTTTTGGATTAAACCCATAATGGAAAATAACATGAGTCCCTCTATTTCATTCACGGGAAGAGCCTTTCCTGTAAACTCATCACTCAAGGTAAATCTAACAAAAGTTTCTCCTCTACTCCTGGCAATTTATTCAAAGCTTGGAAAAGTGATTGACCGCGATACTTTGAAAAAGAATGATAAGACCATTAATAATACTCGTGGAGAAATTTGTATTTACTTTAATAATACGGGGGATGTAGATCTAAGTAAAATGAATGATGTTAATATTTCTGGTGAAATGTCATTTCGTTCTATGATAGTTAGAGATTATTTAAAGATAACTTTTGATATAAAAAATGTGAGAATTGAATCAGTTAATGAAAGAAAGTATATTGATATTGATGGGAATATTCAAACACTACAAGCGCTGACATAGTCTGCGCTGAGGAGTTTATATACATATAAATGGGTCCAAAATCTTTGATGTTCTTTCTTCAAGAGCCTGAAGTTAATGATACAGAGACCAGTGAGGATAGTATGTCTATTGGATCTCAAGATAGTTATGATGAGGATAGTATGTCAATTGGATGTCAAGATAGTTATGATATTAATAGTTTATGTACCAATGATAGTTATGAGAGTAGCTTTATTGATGATGTTAGTGAAAGTGATGATTCAGATATGGAAGAAAGTGATGACCTAGATATGGAATCAGCATAAGGGCTTCTTGCGATTTATGTTTAAGTAAAGATATATATATAAAACAGTATGATTTCTCACTGTACAAAATGCCAAAAGAATGTTAAGAATCTTCTCAGACATGAGATGACTTGGGAACATGTACTTCCTAATGATGAAAACCACTTTAAGAATCAAACAAAGGAGTGGAGAATGAGACAGGATTGGTATATTAATGGGAAACAATGAGTGTGAAAAGTACCAAATTAAACAGTTGGAGATGATAACGAAACAAAAGGTTCTTAAAACAAATATGAGGTTAAATATTAAGACTGGTTTCTTTGGTTATGGAAGGGATTTTGAGTGGACGGAGAACTTTGATGGTTCTCAAATAATTAATGGGATAACTGTTTATTATAATTTGAAAATGATATGTGGAAGAGGTGGATCTCAAACGAGATCTCTTAGAGAAGTATATCATTTTATAGAAGCTCAAAAGAAAAATACTGATGAGTTGGTAGCATTCGTAAATATTCTAGATGGAGATGGGATATTTGGAATGAGTGAAACCACTGATAGAGTGTTTGTTGGGTGTATGAAAGAGTGGGAGGAATACCTCAGGACCTTTTGATTGGGGCTTGTAGGTTAGAAACTTGAAACTCCTCATAAAAGTGTTTTAGTTTAAGTATAGTTTCATATATAAAACACAACAGTTTCTCACCCTATAAATATGGTTTATTGTCCTACTTGCGAGAAGGAAATAAAATATTATAAACAACATATTCTCACCCCAAAACATATACGCGAGACACTACCTCCTGCTCCACCTAAAAAACAATATTGTAAGGAATGTTCCATATCTGTTCTCAAGAAGGGTTTCAAAGCTCATCTTAAAACTACCAAACACTTGTCAAAATTGATAAAAAATACTGATGATACTAATAGTTTGTGTTCAAATGATAGTTATGAGAGTAGTTTTATTGATGATGATGATCTTATTGTTGAATTTTGTAATGATAGCTATATTGATGATAATTTTATTGTTAAATTTAGTGATGGGTTTGGTGATGATGATGATGATGTTGAGTAAAAAGGTGTTTTAGTTTAAGTATAGTTTCATATATAAAACACTACAGTTTCTCACCCTATAAATATGGTCTATTGTGATACTTGCGAGAAGGAAGTAAAATATTACAAACGACATACCCTTACTGTAAAACATATATGCAAGACACTACCTCCTGCTCCACCTAAAAAACAACATTGTGGTATTTGTAAAATATCAGTTCTCAAGAAGGGGTTTAAAGCTCATCTTAAAACTAACAAACACTTGTCAAAATTGTTTACTATTAGGAACATTGATGGTGCTTTCATAGGACATATCTTTGACTTTGAACCTCCTGGCCCCAACTCAATTGTTGAGGCTGTGGAGATCATCAAACCCTCTGTCCGAGATCTTATTTAAAAAACTCTTATTGAGTTGAAATCAATCAAGTTCTATATGGGTATTAAAATGAAATGCTCAAAACAAGATTCGTTCACTGGTGATTATTACAATGAAGAAGTTTACATGAGAACTAAGCCATACTTTATATCTTCATATCAAGATTTTAAAACAACAGGAGTCTATGATAAACTTATCCTACAAGAGCAAAAGGTTGAGCATAGTATTACTGGAAGTGGTTGGAATATTGATGATACAATATATTGACATTCATATTCTTAAATCAGATCCTCTAAAAGCTTCTTCTTACATTGTTTTACCTGATGTTATCAAAAATAAAAAAGCAGTTATCAATATCAAAAATAAAAAGATAATAAATGTTTTCTCTGGTCATGCTTGGCTCATCTTATCCTACCGAGGTAAATCCTCAAAGATTAACAAATTATTGTTAAAAATTTCCAAAATTGTCAATTTTCATCCGATTAACTTAGAATTTGAAGACGATTTCCCTATCAGGTCACTGAATTGAACCACTAATTATTTTTTTTAGGTCAAAAGGATGCTCTACTGAATGCCATTCTACTTCGTTCTATTTTGCCAAGTGTCGCTCTACGAGTGATTTTTCATCTGTTTGTTACTTTGCGAAAAAAACATTTTTTTTGGACAAGTATGTTGATCACTCCGGTTTGTGTTTTTGTGTGTTTGTCTGTCCACTCACTTATACTTGCCTGTAGGTCACAATTTTAAACTGATCTTCATGAAACATTACCAAATGGTAGAGTTGGCAGTCGGATAGAATTATATTTATTTTTGAGGTCAAAAGGTCAACATTGGTCAAAGGTCAACCACATTTTTTCGAATTTCTAAAATCCTCAATTTTAATCCGATGGACTTGAAATTTGAATAGGATTTACATATCGGCTAACTGAATTCAACTACCAACTGTTTTTGAGATCAACATAGGTCACAAGGTCAACATAGGCCAAAAGGTCAACATAGGCCAAAAGGTCAACATAGGCCAAAAGGTCAACATAGGCCAAAAGGTCAACATAGGCCAAAAGGTCAACATAGGCCAAAAGGTCAACAACATTTTCAAATTTCTAAAATCCTCAATTTTCATCTGATCGACTTGAAATTTGAATAGGATTTTCATATCAGCGAACTGAATTCAACCACCAATTATATTTGAAGTCAACATCGGCCAAAAGGACAGCATGGGCCAAATTTCTAAAATTGTCAATTTTCATCCGATTAACTTAAAATGTGAAGACGATTTGCATATCAGGTTACAAAATTCAACCAGCAATTATTTGTGAGGTCAAAAGGATGCTCTACCGAGTGCCATTCTACTTTGTTCTCCGTTGCCATGCGTCGCTCTGAGTGATTTTTCATGTCTGTTTGTCTGTCCACACAGAAAATGTACGTTTTTCTCTGCAACGGTTGGTTCGATTGACAGGAAATTTTCACCCTAGGTGCACCTCCACCTGTATAGTTTTTAATGATAATGATGACGTCATAGATCACGTGGTATGAGCGCCATCTTGGAAAAACCGAAAACCTTTGCACCTCCATAGCTCCAAAAGCGCTGCGTATAAAAAATTGACATGGCTCATTGTAAAGAACTTTCCATGGGGAATAAAATATGTTCATGAGGTAAAATCCCTGGTGTTGGGCTAGCGGCTAGGGTGCCAGCTTAGGATCCTAGGATCCTGGGTTCGAATCCCGGTCGATCGCTGAATTAACGCCAGGGGGGTTGACTCAGCCTGTCATCCTTCCGAGGTCGACTAATCGAGTACCAGTTTTTTTTTGTTTTTTTTTGTATACTGAATCGAGGCTCGTGAAAGAGCTAACATTTACTTCACAAACAAATCAACCGGACAAACAAAATATATAAAAAGAGGGAGCGGAAGACAAGATGGGGAGAGAAGGGGGAAGCACACAAACACAACATTTGAGAGCAGGGAGATGTGTGGAAGGGAGAGGGCTTGGGGGGAGGAGGCGTGGGAATGGGGGGGGGGGGTTCACTGGTAATTCCCTGCTTGTCGTAAAAGGTGACAAAAAGGGTTGGCGGCAGGAAGGGCATCCGGCCGTAAAACATTGCTTCATAAAGGGGACCGAAAAACAACAACCACGGTCCCCGAAAAAGGCCAACCCCCGCTTGCGGGGAAAAAATGGCCTCTAAAGGTGGTTTTTTTTTTTTTTAATGAGGTAATAGGTGTCTATATTTATGACGTCATAATTCAATAAGTACAAAATTTCATCCGATCAAGATTAATTTTCTTGAGCGTCAGAGGGATAAATTGGTGGGGGGAAAAATAATGATGTCATCTGTCATGTGGGTCAGTCGCCATATTTGTTTTAACACGGAAGCCTTAAAAGTCATTACAAACCCTTTTTCTCTGAAATGGCTAAACAGATGGAGGCAAAACATTACATACATGATCGCATACCCATGAAGAACAAAACGTTCCATGACCATGTCATCAGTCACATGGTTTGGCAGCTATGATTTTTTTGAAGAACAAAACTTTAAAAAGCCACTCCTCCAAAACAGCTTAACAGATCGAACAAAAACTTCACATATGTTCCCCATGCCTTGCGTATACCATGCTGCCCTTGAATAATTAATGTCACATGGTTTGGTGGCTATATTGGATTGAACAAAAATCTTTTTTTTTTAAATCATATCTTTTGAACAACTTCATTGATCGATGTGAAACTTCAATTCAATTTATTAATCGTAAAGCTGAACACGTGTTTAAAATTTCAATATGATTGGTCTTATGGTCTGGGAGCCAGAAGAAGAAACTACGATGTCTTCTCCAGCCATGTGAGTTTTCAATATATCTATTAATTATGTACTGTTTGAAGTCGGTGGCATCCTGTCTATTAATTACGTACGTCTATTAATTATGTACTATAGGAATGTACCTTTCAACACTTTGAACTTGCTGAGACCCATTGGACCTTTGAAGAACCTTTAAGACCCCTCAAGACCCCCAACATATCCTGAAGATCCTTAAATACCATGACGAACCAGATGACCCCAAGGACCCAAAATATTCCAGGGATGCAAACGACCGTGAGGACAGACTCATTTAAAATATATATACAGTCGGACCCCGCTATTCACAGGTTCCGCATATTCGCGGTTGATAAAATGCTCCGTTTCTCTATTCGCGGAAAAGTGTCCCGCAAATTCGCGGGTTTTTTCTATTCGCGGCCGTGCCGCACAAAAAAATTGGGTTTTTTTCCTCGGCGCAAAAAAGTTTTCACGAGCCGCGAGCTAGACACATTTATAAAAACCCATCTTTCACCATCCATGAATAAAGCAGCTGGACATACAAAATAACTTATTCTACGAGCCGCGAGCATGACCTGCTCCTGCGTTCACTGCAGCGTGTTTCACGTTTTCATGGCTTTTGCGGGATAGCCCATCATTCACAATGTGAACAGATTCACGTGATATTCGCCGTGCACAGGTACACAATGTTTCACGTGATATCCTGCCGTCGTTCACAGGTAAACAATGTTTCACGTGATATCCTGCGTCGTTCACAGGTAAACAATGTTTCACGTGATATCCTGCGTCGTTCACAGGTAAACAATGTTTCACGTGATATCCTGCCGTCATTCACAGGTAAACAGTTTCACGTGATATCCTGCGTCGTTCACAGGTAAACAATGTTTCACGTGATATCCTGCCGTCGTTCACAGGTAAACAACGTTTCACGTGATATCCTGCGTCGTTCACAGGTAAACAACGTTTCACGTGATATCCTGCCGCCGTTCACAGGTAAACAGTTTCACGTGATATCCTGCCGCCGTTCACAGGTAAACAACGTTTCACGTGATATCAATACTTCGATGGCATGGCATTCTCATTGCAAAAAAACTAACATTATAACAAAGCATGTATTAATTAATACTAATAATATTGACAGCAATAATAACATTAGTATAATTTGCCAAAAATAATAACGATCGTCCAATCCCTGTCATGACCCAAGCACACCTGGGCATGATTAAACTGGCAGGTTAATGCTCAAGCAGTAACAGCACGCAGGTGTGCTACAAGGTCGTGGAGACCAATTAAAATTTGACACAATGGTCCAACTGGTCCACTAATGTTATAAATTGTTCGTCGTTCGCGAAGATTTATAAGAAGGTTTTACTGAATATGAGCACACGTGTCCCGTTCATTGAACCTTATATTTATAACGTACCTTGTTCTTGTTGTGGAGAGCAAATCAGCAGCTTAAAACCAGCCCGCCTCGATCCCGCCACACCTCCAAATGCACATATTCCTGTTTGTTTGTCTTTTGAGGAAGAAGAGGGAGAAGAGAGCAAGCAGAACCAGCGGTGAGAGAAGAAGAAGAGCAATCAGAGGAAGAAGAGGAACAATTAGAGTAAAAAGGATGTTGCGAAAAACGTTTCACCTTCCAATATTGGCTAAAATGTGGGGTATAAAAGGTGCTCTTTCGTGCAATCTAAGGGAGGTATTAGCACAATCCACTGCTACCTGGCTCGCTCAACAGCTGAAACAATTACGAGGGGGCGCTGGCTGTGAGCGGAAATCTCGCGAGATCATCCGTAATCCAAACCTGATTTCGATGGTATCTCGCATTTTGCCACGACTGACGTCTGCTGAAACAGCTTATTACTATTATCTTCAATTGCTTCATTTCACCGTCAACGTGATATTGAAACATTCTGTCATTTCTGTGGCAGGTTTCGTGAGAAAGCGCGGTCACGTGATTTTACGGACCTTTGCGCCGCCATTCTTTATCCAAGTTAGAGCGCGTGTGGTGCTGGATCATGTTTTCACACATTCATCACAATTACAAATGCAGACCGGAAGATCGACAAGACTACCTCCACTTCCATAGACATGACGATGATGATGATTAAAAGACTGATATGGCTGAAGGCGGTAAAGAAGGCGTGAAAACTGAAAACAGGGTGACCAGGTCGGAGGGGGAAAAAATACGGGACACTCAGGCATGGGTCAAGATGGCTGCCGTAAGATGGCTGCCAAGACTGACATGACGGTGGTAGGCCCCAATGTGAATGCACATGTTATTGTGGGAAACTTACAAACAATATTACTTTGTTTAAGTGGATTCAAACTTTTGAGGGTGAAACTTTTTAATGAAAAACAATTACAGATTGAAGTACATTTTTTGCTTTTTGACAAAATGCAGAACAAGTCCACCGGAGCTTCACAATTTTCTTGAGGTTTCAGAGTTTGATGCTCAAGGCAAATGAAATCAGAGCATCCAGGTTTTTCAACTCCTTGCTTAACGCTGCAAATACATGCTTCCATTTATCTGAAACCGTTTGATCTTGATTAACA
This sequence comes from Myxine glutinosa, assembly GCF_964187855.1. Classification (NCBI taxonomy): domain Eukaryota; kingdom Metazoa; phylum Chordata; class Myxini; order Myxiniformes; family Myxinidae; genus Myxine; species Myxine glutinosa. Next base: position 19,035,723 of record NC_136270.1, on the reverse strand, counting down.
CCCTTCAACATTGGTAAGCAAATGCAATATTCATCGTGGAGACCATGGGAAATGAGAAAACTCCGCGAGCATACTGCACAGTAAGCTCCATGACAATTTTCAGTATCCTTCATAAACCAGTCCTAAATGGTGAAAAGCAGCCATTCACGTCCTTTTTGTGGTTGCCTTCCTCTTTTTCAGTGAACGTTGGCCCTTCAAAGTTTCACCACTCCCAGTCCCGCGTGACGAGTCCCATGACACCATGACAGGATTGACAGTTTCGTTTCCGGCTGCTGCTTGGCCTTAATGCCGGCATATTGTTGCCATGATGGAAGCGTACGCGCCAGCACTGCATGCCACCGTTCCTTTTCAAATAATGTTCAGAGGACGAAAAATACAGGACAAATGGCCGAAATACGGGACAAAAATACAGGAAGGTTTGAAACGGGACATGGGACATTTGAGTAAAAAACGGGATGGTCCCGTAAAATACGGGACACCTGGTCAGCTTGACTGAAAACGCAGACCAACAGGAGAGGAAACCGGCAATATCGTGCTCTGGCCACATTTGAAAACTTTCGTCTCAATCAGCCACAGAGAAGCTTACTGTGCCAACCAAAACAAAAGTACTGAATGTGGGAATGGGGTAAAAAAAAAAAATCAAACCCATTCCTACTTTAAGGGTGGTCTTCTTCCGTGTGCAAACCTAGGCTGTCATTGGTTGAGGACATGGCCACGGTGCCACTGATGCAACGTGCCCTGAAGGTTAGAGCAGGAATTTGTAATTTGTTTCAGGATGCCGGCGATTACGGCCGGATTTGGGGGCAGGCGACCGCCTGGAGCACCGGACTCAGGGATGTCTGCTGCTGGGCTTGGGGTGAACCTACCACTGGTAACATGTAACCTAGTGCTACATGCCGCATGGTCGGGTAGTCGGTGACTAAACCGACTACGCTCACTGGCTTGCCAGTGGGGAGGGTGACTGACACCCTGCAGGACTAAAAACAACACCTGTTAAAGGGCGGATGAGATCCCTTCGGGAGCCAACGGCCATCCAATAAGGAGATGGTGTCTCCTAAAAAACACCCATCCATTTGGACTGGTTTTGTAGGTAGTAGGTTGTCGACAGCTCAGGGTAGTACTACCGCTCTGACTTAAGAGCGTTAAAGTGGTGCCAGGAACCATCTTACACTCCCCGTGTCAGGATTGCTGATCTTACTTTGTGTCTCTCTTATTACTTTCTGTCTGATCTTACTCACTTTCTGTCTTTCTGCTGATCTTACTTTCTGATCTTACTTTGTGTCTCACTTATTACTTTCTGTCTGATCTTACTCACTTTCTGTCTTTCTGCTGATCTTACTTTCTGATCTTACTTTCTTGCGTTTCTCTTCGCCACGTGCGGCTTTTCTCTTTGCCATGTGGGGTGTTTCTCGTTGCCAAGTGGTACTATTCTCATCACCACGTGTGGCGTTTCTCTTTGCCACGTGGGACTTTTCTCTTTGCCACGTGGGGCGTTTCTCTTTGCCATATGGGACTTTACGTTATTAGTCAGGTTCACTATGTTAACAAATATAATTTCGTTCAAATTTTTTGGAGATTAGCAAAACTATACATTTTTGGAATATTCAGAGCATGAGGAATCCAAAAATTAATGTTGGCATTTGCGTAGACACCTTTAGAGCCTGGTGTTGGCTTAGCGGTTAGGGTGCCGGCTTGGGATCCTAGGATCCTGGGTTCGAATCCAGATCGATCGCTGAATTAACGCCAGGGGGGTTGACTCAGCCTGTCATCCCTCCGAGGTCGGTAAATTGAGTACCAGCCTGCTGGGATGAATGATCCCGGTGTGTACCCCGGCTTAGAATAGGTACACCGTATCCCTGCACATCGTAAGAGGCGACCAAGGGTTGGCGTCAGGAAGGGCTTCTGGCCATAAAAACATTGCCTCAAACAGGGAATCATGATTGTCATGGGGCCCGCAAGGCTAACCCCCGCTCCAGCGGGGAAAATGGCCTTAAAACGATCATTCATTCATTCATTTGCGTAGACACCTTTGCGAAAATGACACTCAGGACAGGGATGAAGATAGTCAGGTTCACTATGTTAACAAACATAATTTCGTTCAAAATTTTGGGAGATGAGCAAACCTGTACATTTTTGGAATCATCAGAGCATGGAGAATCCGAAAATCAATGTTGGCATTTGCACAGACACAGATTTTGGATTTTGAAAATGGCCGCCATAAAATACATATTTTGCGCGATCTCGGCTTTTCGTCAACCTAGAGACTTAATTAAATATGCTAATCCTATGTTTTCTGGGTCAAGGAATCCAATAAAGGCCTCAAAATAGTCCTCAGGATTATAGAAAAGCAACAAAAAAACAAACAACAGGTAATTGAAAACCATTGTCTTTATATTTGTGATATAACTGTATTACATAATACATGATATTGCAAGTCCTTTGAAGTTATAGGTATGGGTTTATAGAGCAAGAAAGCAGCCTTGTTAGTATCAGATTGAACGATAAGTCCTATACACAGGATCTACTAGGTCTACACCGTTCAGGAATATGCGTTTACAGATCTTCATCACTGTCCTCAGTGTCATTTTCGCAAAGGTGTCTATGCAAATGTAAACATTAATTTTTGGATTCCTCATGCTCTGAATATTCCAAAAATGTATAGTTTTGCTAATCTCCAAAAAATTTCAACGAAAAAACATCGTGAACCTGACTATATGCTACCAACCAAAACAAGCATAACCTGCAAAAAAAAAAAGATAAATTGATTAACTGTTTTGCACACTGCTAATTAGCTTGGTACTGAGGCGGTTTAGCAATGGAGGGGGGTGGGGGAGATTTTGAATATGGCTGGTGACCCTCAAATGTTATTGCAAAAGGCTCTCAGATAGAAAGTCTAATGGGGTCTAAGGTTTATGGGGTATATATAGTGTAAGGAGTGAAAACATAACCTCTGCCTACTTTTGGTGGGGGAGGTAATTAATTTGTCAAGCCAACAACTTTATTGCATTGGGGCTGATAGGAGGAGGAGTAGGGATGAGAAAAGTGTGGCAGGCTCAGGGATATTACCAGAATGTTAGAAATGAAAAAACTTTTATTTTTTGGTGGGGGAGGGGTGGGGAGGCAAGGTTGGTTTTAGGGTGAAGAATATACAACGCCAACCACACACGATCCCTTAACTTGACACTCAGACATCACAATCAGCACAGATATGCACAATCACCCCATCCATACTCAAACTACTTACCAGTCCTGCTAATATCCTTGTACCCCGCTTTCTCTGACACTTCCAGGTAACGGGTGTCTCAAAATACATGGAACCCATGTCACTGCTAATAATTCTGCCAATATTAATGTTCTTGTTCTTTTTTTTCAGATTTGAAGAGAGGAGACCATAACAACTAATAATTATTATCAATCAAAATGCCTTGGACAAAGGAGGAAAAAATATTTTGCGTCACTACTTATTTGGAGACGAAATCATTCAAAACGGTGCAAGCAAAATTTTGCAGGAAGTTCAACTTCAACAACTATCCCCAGAAAAACCAAATTTATCGTTGGGCATACAAATTTCAAGCCACTGGATCAGTAAACAACCTCAACAAGAAGGCAGAAACACCCAGTTCTGGCAGGAAGCTGACTGCAAGATCTCCTGACAATGTGAATGCGGTGAGACATTCTGTCGGAAGGAGCCCGAAAAAGTCCATCCGAAGACGTAGCCAAGAGCTGGCTGGGTCTTTCACGTGCGTCAGTGCAAAGAATCTTGATCAAGGATCTTCAGCTGTACCCATACAAGATCCAGATCAAGCATAAACTCACACCAGCTGACATGGCAAAACGTGTTGTGATTTGCCGGTGGTTTGAGAACAAGATCGAAGAGGATCCTGACTTTCTTGATGATGTTTGGTTCAGCGACGAAGCACACTTCTTGCTCTGTGGGCATGTCAATAGCAAGAACAATGTGTTCTGGGGCACACAAGCCCCAGACGAGGTGCTTCAGAGGCCCCTGCACTCTGTGAAATGCACGGCCTGGGTGGCCATCTCAAAACATGGCATAATCGGGCCGTTTTGGTTTGAAGACGCAGACGAGGAGGCAGTTACTGTCACAAAGGAGCGTTACATTGTGGTGCTCAACAAGTTCTGGAGGGGACTTGGGAGACGTCGTGGCGTGAATCGAGATGTGCAATGGTTCCAACAAGATGGGGCAACAACTCCACATACAGCCAACATCACGATGGAGTGGCTGGACCTACGATTCACTGATCGGCTGATCAGCAAGCGTCGCGAACCCGAGTGGTCTCCGCATTCACCCGATCTGAACCCCCAAGATTTTTATCTCTGGGGGTTCTTGAAGGACCACGTGTATGAGAATCGTCCTCAATCCATTTCTGAACTGAAAGTGGCCATCACCCAGAAGATTCGTGCCATCAGGAAGGAAGAGTGTGTCAGGGTGATTGACAACTTCGCTCGTCGGCTTCAAGTGTGTCTAAGGCGCAAAGGCGGTCATTTGGAACATGTGCTCTAATAAATGTATCCTTTGAGCTAGAGACCTCAAATCTTCAGTTTTTTTATTGTTATCATATCAGCTTCCAGGAAATGTAATCTTTTTTGGAGTTTCTTGTCTGAGTAATAAATTATTATCATGTTAATGGGTTCCATCTATTTTGAGACACCCTGTACCTATCTAATTCCAATTTAAACTTAAAAGTATCTGAAAATTACAAAGCCCATCCACTAGTAAGGGCATCTTATGAGATATTTCACAAATCTGTTAACTAAATTGTTACCAAAAAATTTCTTCACCAATATGTTTGTAAAGGTGTGTAATAACATGTGTTAAAATGTTGAAGTTCAACTCCCGTGGGAAACCCAGAAAAAAAGCTGTTGAATTCGGGTACCGAAAAATTATTTTGGAGAATTTTTTATTTATTTAATCGGCCCTTAAGTAACTTATGAGGGGTCAAATAAGGGTTTTTCATGATTCTGAGTTGATTGTTAACATTTATATTTTCACTTTTACATTTACACACAAAGTAGCTTTTATTTCACATACATATATAATACTCAAGAGTTATTTCTCATTCACAATGTCAAGTTTCAACAGTCATTGTCTATGTCTTCTTCAGACTCAACAACATCATGACTGCAGTTTCTGCATGTAATGCCATTGCAGACTCCACAGGCCGAGATGCACGTGACCCCATTCTTCTTGCAGCTGCATCGCCGGTTGCTGCAATCTCCATGACAATTACAGCTCGTGAACTGCAATAGCTCCTCAGGAGCCGTGGGGTCCAGTGTTGGAACTGGCTCATACCCATGCACACCTATTGTCCATCCATAGTCACTGGGGTTCAGAGACATGCTCTGTAGAAGGATCCAGTCCCGGGTCTGCAGGTAGGCACGGAGTGAATGTTGTGCAGCTGCACCCTCTGTTGGAGGTAGAGTCTCTGGTTTGATCACTCCTGCCGCTGCCTTCCTTGAGAACATGTTGTACCGAATTTCACCCAATGTAGTATCTCGTCCATGGTAAATGTACTTGAAAATCGCAGTACCAGCCTGAATCACTGTTTCCTTGGTGGCTTCTGTGGTGAAGATGGTGTTGAGGTCATTAGGGTCTCCTTCAATAACTGGGAGGAACTCGATCTGTGTGCTCTGCTTTGCATCATTAGCATGGATTCTCTTCATCCAGCCATTCCAGTTGGAGTGTGGGAACTCAGGATCGTTGGCTTTGATCACCCACCCCGCTGCCCAGAGTGTGTCACCTGGAGTGAGGAGTGGCTGATCATGAGCCAGGGAGGAGGAAAGCTCAGCGAGGGGGAGAAACATGATCGCGTTCGTTCCTATCTGTTTCCTGTTCGTAAATGGAATAATCTTTACTTCAGTTCCTCTCAGGATCTTAGCTTTGTCGAGTGCCTTCAACTTCACCCGGGGGAAAGCTGCTGTTGTCTGTGGATCTGGCAACGGTGGTGCCGGAGAGGTGACTTCGATCCAACCCATTGAGTGAAAGGGAGTGTTTCCGTGAATAGAGACAATGTTTAAATCTATATTGTCTCCAACAAACTGAGTGACTGCATTGTTTGTTTACCCAACCTCCATAAAGACCACCTGATCATTACTTGACAATTCACTTTCACTGGCTGGCACTTTGGCTGTCATCACTGATTGATCCTCAAGCGCAGCATCAACCGCAACCTCATCATTGATCTGTTCATCGGTTTCCTCCACAATGGTGTCAAGAGTGCCAGAAGTATCTGGAACATCATCTCCACTCCTACTATTAAGGAAGCAGTATTTGTAGTTTTGTGTCTCCGTGTAAGACTCAGTGTATCCCAGCCGGTGGAACTTGTTGAGCATCCATTTTGACCCAAATCTATGATCAAGTTGTATGGCAAGCCCCATTTGGTGTGGCAATACTCCAGACCGAGGTCGACAGGCCTTAATAAAATTCTGCCCCCAAACGGCAACTCTTTCGTCTGTCTTGACAATCGGTCTCAAGAACATCTGAAGGCTAGCAGGAACAAGTGTCAGCTGACTATCGATGTCAGTCATACTGTGTGTGGTGGGGTATGACTTTGGACCTAAATCAATCAAGGCAATATCATTGGATATGAACTTGAGTGCCGTCTTTATGATCTGAGTCTTCTCATCTCCATGGTCAAGATTAGCATGATGCTCTCGCAGAATATTGTCGGTGCCATATTTGAGACAGAGTACATCTGCCCTTCTTTCCTGTGTTGTGAAATACAAGGTGTCTTCGTATTTCTCTAGAAGTTTTATCTTTAGCCAATGCTTTGAATAAGAAAGGCTCTTCTCTGGTGACTGATCAAACTCCTGCAGCTTTTCATGGACTTGGTCCATGTTCATTACCCCATGCTCTAATTCTGAGTCTAACCATTCGCAGAATTCAATAAAAACTGCCTCTCGCTCCTCATCAATACTCCTCTGTCCTCTCTTCCTTTTTCCTTCCTCATCAGTCTTGAACAAACTGTCACCTCTCGCAAACATAAGTTTGCATCGCAAATGGTACAGTGTTTCTTCTGCTACCAAGTCGTTGATCCCTTCCAGGCGTCCAGTGACTTCAGTGCCCCAGTCATCCTCGCGACTCCGTGCTGTCTTCAGCAAGCTTGCCTTCAGTGTATCTGCAGTCAAATTATCTGGCACTCTGTATTTCTTTCTAGCTTGTGCTGGATTATTTTTGTAGAGCTGGGCTGGTTGGTTGCAAAGAATGCATACATCCTTATACAGGAGGTCAACTGCCTGTGATCTTCTAGAACTGCAGCCAGTTGATGAACTGAACTCACAAGTAGTGCGTCTTCTCTTCAACTTTGATGACTCTTTCTCTGCCTTTGATGCTTGAGCTGACTTCTTGGTGGCTGCAACAAAGTTGTTGTACAGATCATTTTTACACTTCTGGTGGTACCTCAGTTTTCCTTCCTTTTGAGCCTCCTTCATACGTTCCACAACAGTAACATTTTCGACAGTTTCTGCTTGTTTCAATAAAGTTGAGTATCCCTTTGGAGTTGCCTGTATGAGCCTTTCAGCTGGTGTATCCAAGCGTGCACAGATGAAGCAATTGAGCACAGGTGGAGTAACGTCTTCATCCATATTGCTAGACTCCATGTCCTGCAAAGTAGAAAATGAGATATATTTAGAAATTATTTTTCCACAAAGGAGTGTCTGTGGTGAAATATAAATGTTAACAATCAACTCAGAATCATGAAAAACCCTTATTTGACCCCTCATAAGTTACTTAAGGGCCGATTAAAAAAAATAAAAATTCTCGAAAATAATTTTTCGGTACCCGAATTCAACAGCTTTTTTTCTGGGTTTCCCACGGGAGTTGACCTTCAACATTTTAACACATGTTATTACACACCTTTACAAACATATTGGTGAAGAAATTTTTTGGTAACAATTTAGTTAACAGATTTTCATATGTTTCCCTTACTACACGTCCTCTTTGTATTTAGACTTCTGCCGTAATAGCCAGGTTCACTATGTTTTTTCGTTCAAAATCATGGTAGATTAGCAAACCTATACATTTTTGGAAACGTTATTACATGGAAAATCTGAAAATCAATGTTTACATTTGCCAATTCCGACCAATTCGATTCGACCAATTCGACCAATTCGACCATTCGACCAATCGCTTTGATCGACCATTCGACCATTCGACCAATTCGATCGATTCGATTCGATTCGATTCATCGAATTCGATTCGATCGACCATTCGACCAATTCGATTTGCCAATCAATTTGACCGACCTTTGCTTGTGTGGAACGGACTGTGAAAACGATGCGGACTATATTGTCGGATACGACACACAGGACAGTGATGGCGAACTCTAAATGGCATATTCTGTAATCGTGAAAGTTTGATGCCATTGACTGCCTGTGTATTGTTACAGACGCGGTTGTGGATGTTGGTTTACCGAGCGGTTTGGTATGACCGCGTCTGCACAGTTTACCCGATTATACTCGAACGTTGGCCGAGTCGCGCTACACTAAATCAATTGAGGAAAGGACACAGCGGCTGGGTTAAAATGACACGACACCAGGGGTACAGTTCTCAAGACCTCCGGAGGAGGTTATAATATTTCAGAACGTTAGATTACAAGGACGAGAGAGACAGCATAGGAAGGTAGGCACTTAAATACGGTCTTATAGTAACCCCGACAGACGACAGATAAACGGGACAAGACTGACTCACACCGGGATTGATGGCAAGGAAGGGCAGGTAGTCGAGGCTCAAGGTGCACCTTGGCGCAGGGGCAGAATCGACCCGGTCCGGTCCAGAGATGCGGGAGGTCTCGTCGCGCTGGAGGTGGCGTCTGTTTCTCCTTCGTGGCTGAGGCGCATCTGACGTCACGTCCGGTAAGTCGCTGCGTATATCCGGCGGGGAGTGACACGCCCTCGGCTCGTTAGCTCCGCCCCAGATGGAATCGGCCCGTTGCTTCTTATTGGGTGCGGGGGGTTACCGGGCTCCGCCCTTGACGAGGGGCCGACAGGCAGCCCCTTCGTGATAACCCCGTCGGCGCACATGGGTAATGGCGGCTAACCGAGCCGGAGTGAGGACGCACACTCCCCGCGCGCTGTTGTGGTAGTTGTTGTTGTTGTTGTTGTTGTTTCATGGGGAAGATGGGAGGAGGTATGGGGAGGTCCTAAACTCACTACTGGTGCCATACAATCACATTCTGGTGCAACGAAGAGTCAGAATTAATGGAAACGAGTCCTTAACTGACATAGACTAAGAATAACTAGCAAGATGTCCGAAAGTTGTCTACGTGAGATGCGGTGGACCTGGGCACGACATTTAATGGGGGAAAAAGGGGAAGGTCGGTTCTACAGAGTGTTATTTACAGGCAATGGGACTAGGGAATGGGGGATTGGGGATAGTTGGGGGGTATTGGGGAAATAGGGGAATATTTACAAGCGGATATGGATGGAGGCCAAATCCCATATCCGCAACATTGCACCCTTCTCTACCCTCGGGGCGTCCCGACCCGATAAATTTTTACCTACTTTAGTGTGGCACTCAGATGTAGTTCCCTCTACTATTAACTCTACCCTGAGTGCGACAGTTTTACAGATGTTCACAAATGAGTAAATATGTCCCCCTGCGACGTTGCACCCTTCTCCTCACAGAAACACACCCACAGGATAACCGAATCGCGGAAAGAATTCTCAAACTAAACATACAGCCGGTAGGGAGCATTATTTACACAAGACTACGCTGATATTTACACTACGATCCAGGACCTGTTTTTGGAGGAACACATGCAGATGTTATGCATAGAGAGAGCACGCATGCCAGCATCGATACACCAACCCACGAGTGCTCTGTGGCCTTACGGCCTTTAATAATGTGCAGAGCACCCCATCCAAGCACCAAAAGCACCACCCCATCACACAGTCAGCACCATCCGGTGCACCAATAAAATGTTTAATAATCATGGTGTGGTGTCGCAGCCGGCCGATGTTCTGCCGCTGGTCTTGCCTTCGTGTGGTGCACTTGGCCTTCTTGCTTCCTTCAAAAATAAAGAAAGGCGCCAACCGCGTCCATTTCTAATTTGTGGCCGTCAGGGGGCCAACTATTAGTGGTTCACCTGTATGGCATAGGTGCCACGTTGACCCATAGGTCCATCCACGGGTGGTGCTTGGCCGCAAAAGAACTGCGGTCCATTGTGGGTGGCCACCAAAATTGCGGTCCATATGGTGTATCGATCCAGGCAGCAAGCAGCGAAAGTGCAGGCCCACAACTGCGGAGCCAGCACCTCTCTCTCCTCTCTCTCTGCCCCAAAGCCAGATCCTCGGAGGTGGGAGACAAAAGAAGCAGACAAGTGAGTAAGGTGGTAAGGGCGCAAAAGTGCACGCAATGTAAGGTAATGCACACTGGGGGCACATGGGAACCAGGTGAGACAGGTACGTTCCTACCGTATGCCCCCCCCCCCCCCCACCAGGTAACCTACATTGCCCTCCCTTACCCCTTACTGTATCCACAAAACACAACACTACCCATAAACATCTACTTTACAAATCTACAAACGTCCCTACTGTCTTCCCCGTTCCTCCCATATACCAAATTCGTCTTCTCTCCCTCCTAACCAATCAAATTTGCCATTTTCAACTCTCATCAAAATTTGCCATCTCCAACTGAACATCAAAATTTGCCATTACCAATTCATCATCAGTCCCTCCTAGGGAGGGAGAGATGGAATCACCCCAATGTCTCATCCACGTCGTGATGCGTCTCACAAATCCAACAGCAATCCTTACTTCCTGCAACACAAAACAAAGAAAACACAGGTGTGGAGTCATCATCATCACCACAGGCAAGTGGCTGCGTATGGTGCGACAGGTTCATCAATCCTAACTATTTCCTATTTGACTTTAACAACTTTACACTACCCGGGGTCTTTCTCCTGCCAAACCATTGGCCCTCTTACACTATGGGTTCTAAAAACCAATTCCCATTGACCAAACTGTGGTGCTTTTCAATTTGGGGTCTCACTCCCCCGATTCATCTCCCGGTGCCCTCGCACAATTTCTGGGCTGTGGCGTGTACCTCTCCCCGCAGGTCTACCCACCTGCACACCTCCACCACTGTAGTTGCCTCCGAGCTTACCTGCTCCTTACCCTAACCTATCTACCTGGGGAAGGCCCTCTGGCGCTCTCCCCACTCGGTGCCCTCTCTGGCACTGGGCTGCCCGATCCACACCCGGGATCCTCAGGCACCCACTGACACTAACGGCTCCCAGAGCCCACCTGCGGCCTCACCTGGCCGACATCCTCACAGTGGTGGAGTGCCCAACCAACTACACACACTAACAGGTTACACGCCCAGCCATTTCCACAACACTAATGCACCCATCCACAACACCATTCTGTCACCCGCACCACAGATGCCAATATCCAACCACAATTTACCTGTACCCTCTACCTAACACTTACACTACCCGCCCCGGGTATCCGTGATGGGGGTCCACTCTTCCCCCATTCACACCTTCGCACCATGCACACCACTCCGTACCACTTACTCCAACTCTCTCCACACACCTGTACTTGCACACCTGTGCTCTCATTCTTGGTGCCGCCTGCACCCTTCTCTCCCCAAGCGCATTCGCGCTGATCCACACACTCACTACTCATACACTGCTCCACACACCTGTCCAGTTGCACACCTGTGCAATCACACCTGTTCAATTCTCACACCTGGTGCCACCTGCACCCTTCTCTCCACAAGCGCATTCGCGCTGATCCACACACTCACTACTCATACACTGCTCCACACACCTGTCCAGTTGCACACCTGTGCAATCACACCTGTTCAATTCTCACACACACGGCATCATCTCAGCTAACTACTCCCTTCTAAAACTTGCGCTTCCCAGTCGTCCCTTTAAACTATTGCGCTCCCTCGTCATTATCATCCACACTAAACTACCTGCGTCCCCACTACAAGTATCAGTCACTAACTAATCTTAACGTCACCTAATGTCATCTTCGCTAGATCCCTATCAATATCCTAACCCACCCGGGCTAGTTTTCACTGCCATACACCCCATACTCTAGTGCTCCTTTGCCCCACGTCTGTGAGGGATGGTGGATTTGCCATCCCACCACATCGGGCATCTCCCACTACCAATTTTGCACATCAAATTTCAACAAATCAAAAATTTTGCCAATCACTACTCATCATCTGCCAATCATTACTGCCAATCCTTTGCCAATCATCAAATTTTGTTTTTTTCTAATTTTGGGTCCAAAACACTAACCTCATCACACAGTCTACTCACTAATGCCTCTCGGTGCGCCAATTCCTGTCCAAAGCCCGGCTTCGTAAAGCCGAGCAATGAATGCGGGTTGTTTGGTGCCAGCGGCTGGATACGTCCCGCATTCGGTGCAGGGAAGGAGGTTTACCCGGGCCGAGATCCCACGCACCTTCTCGGCACGGAGCCATCCCATGGCTCGATCTCGACCTGCCGGAATGCCTCAACAAAAAGTGGTCGCCATGACGACCCTTCCTATCCAGCCGCCCGCTCCGCCTAGTGGAGCACGGACGCGGCCGTTCAAAGCGAGGCCCAGCACGCACCGAGGGCCCGATTCGGCTAAAAGTCGCTCTAACTGCTAACCCGTTTAACGTCGATGCTTCCCCTGCATGCTTACACCCCGCAGCCCGTTCCTTGCTCACACATCCAGCCGTGCCCATGCTCCTCGTACCTTTCCTTACACACCCAGGTACCCTCATTCCACTCACAGCCTTGGTCACACACCTGACCACCGAACACTTTGGCACACATTCGTTGGTCGCACACCTCACCAACACACCTCTTCGCGCCCCCTCCTCGGTCACCTCCTCTGTGACAATCACAGGTGTGCTCTCATTCGCACACCCAACCACGTGCCTCACTACCAATTCCAGCGTGCATTCCCACTCACGCTCTACCATTCCAGGTGTGCATCCTTTCTCACCTGTCACAACCAACTCACGCTCCTTGTCACTCTCACTACTCTCACCTCCATTCTTGACAGCGCACTCACCCTTACTCTTGACAGCGCACTCTTTCCTCATGCACCCGTCCGTTACACACCTCTCTCGCGCACACTCTTGCGCACACTCTCCTGTCACACCCTCTGTAACACTCACCACCGGCGTGCATTCTTCCTTGCCTTTGACAGCGCACTCTTTCCCCATGCACCTGTCCGTCACACACCTTTCTCGCGCACACTCCTGCGCACACTCTCCCGTCACACCCTCTGTAACACTTACCACACCGCGCTTCCATGTGCTCCCTCGCACACGCGCTACGACCGACTCACTCTCGCCAGCACCCTCACTCCTTGGCACACACTTTTTCCTCACACACCCCAGAGTCGGACTTTCTCGCACACCTCCTTTTTCGCACACCAGACCTGTCGCACACTTCACCAACGGCCTCTCACGAACACCCGGGTCCATCTCGACCCCCAAGCTTCTTAAATCCCCTGGCGCATCATACGCACGACCATATTGGTCACCACTTACACCGGGTCCTCTTCCTCTTCGCTTCTCCTCCATCACCTGCGAATCCCTCATCCGGTTAATGAGCACATCATCACGATCCAAACACAGACTTTGGACCAATTCTTTTATCTCCTCTTTTATCTCTTTCTTATCCCCTCTGCGTCGCTTCTTAATTTCGCTCACCCCTTCTTCCACCTCTTCTAATTTCTGCTTCACCTCTTTTATTTCCCGGTACGTCTCCTCAAGCTCATCCTCTAAGGCTACCTTGACCGTTTCCATGTGCGTCCTCACCTGCCGGTCCTTCGTCTCCATTACCTCTACCACCTCGTCCAACCTCGTTGTCAGTCCCTCACGTACCATCTGACATTCCCTCTTCGTCGCTATCAAGTCATCTTTTGTTCTTTCTGTGTCGCCTTTAACCCTCCTAATACCGCAGTGTTCCTTTGAACCTGCTCCGTTAGTCCTTTTTGTCCCTCCGTCAGCTGTTCCACCTCCTGCGTCAGGTCCTCTATGCCCCCTTGCAATTTTACAGTCCCCTTTCTCACCTCCTTCTCCATGTGCTCCTTACAGTGCCTCACCTCCTCGCGCACTCCTCCGACCTCCTCACTCACACCTCTTCTGATCTCCTCTCCCATCACTTGCATCTCCTGCCCAGATGCCACCCTCATCTGCTCCATTTCCTCCCTGTGAGCATCCAGTTTGGTTTCTACCCCCATTCTGACCCCCTCTATCTGCTGCCCCATTTGTTTAACTTCCCTTTCCGCTTGGTCCCTCATGTCCCTCAATTTGCCTTCCATCCTGTTTTCTAACCCCTCTAACCCCTTTTGCATCCCTTCCATTTGATTCTCTTGAGCGGCCATTCTGTTTTCTACCCCCATTAACCCATTCCTCACCTCTTTTATCCCGTTGTCTAACCCCTCAAAATTATTGTCTAACTTCCCAAATTTCTTGTCTAACTCCTCAAAATTATTGTCTAACTTCCCAAATTTCCTGTCTAACCCCTCACCGGTACCCCTCGCTTCGTCCCTCATTACCCCCATTTGGCCCTCCAATCGCTCACCCTGAGCTACCATCCGGTTCCCCATTACCCCCATTTGGCCCTCCAATCGCTCACTCTGAGCATCCATACTGTTTTTCAAACCTCCAATTTGGTCTCCCATTTGTTCCATAATGGCCCTCATTTGCAGGAGGAAAAGGTTCGAATCCACCAGGGGCGCTACCACGGTCGCGGGCGCGGTCGCCGTGGCCATGTGCGAGGCGCCATTTTGTGCGTCTGCTACCCTCGCTGCTTCGCTCTCCTCATGTCCCTCAATTTGGTCCAGGATCGACCCTGCCTCACTCTCCTCTACCGGAACCCAGCCGTCTTGGTCTGCCATAGCGCGACTTTCAAAATTAGGGTTTTTATTTTCGTAAAACAAAATCAAATTTCGCCGTTATAATTTCGAGCGCGTGAAACGCGCTCCGGATCGAATTCCACTTCCCAACACCAATTGTTACCCTAATGGTACAATTGGTGTTCCAAAATTTGGGCCTAACAAATTTAGTCCCAGGTCCGAATCCCACTCCTCGACACCAAATGTTACAGACGCGGTTGTGGATGTTGGTTTACCGAGCGGTTTGGTATGACCGCGTCTGCACAGTTTACCCGATTATACTCGAACGTTGGCCGAGTCGCGCTACGCTAAATCAATTGAGGAAAGGACACAGCGGCTGGGTTAAAATGACACGACACCAGGGGTACAGTTCTCAAGACCTCCGGAGGAGGTTATAATATTTCGGAACGTTAGATTACAAGGACGAGAGAGACAGCATAGGAAGGTAGGCACTTAAATACGGTCTTATAGTAACCCCGACAGACGACAGATAAACGGGACAAGACTGACTCACACCGGGATTGATGGCAAGGAAGGGCAGGTAGTCGAGGCTCAAGGTGCACCTTGGCGCAGGGGCAGAATCGACCCGGTCCGGTCCAGAGATGCGGGAGGTCTCGTCGCGCTGGAGGTGGCGTCTGTTTCTCCTTCGTGGCTGAGGCGCATCTGACGTCACGTCCGGTAAGTCGCTGCGTATATCCGGCGGGGAGTGACACGCCCTCGGCTCGTTAGCTCCGCCCCAGATGGAATCGGCCCGTTGCTTCTTATTGGGTGCGGGGGGTTACCGGGCTCCGCCCTTGACGAGGGGCCGACAGGCAGCCCCTTCGTGGTAACCCCGTCGGCGCACATGGGTAATGGCGGCTAACCGAGCCGGAGTGAGGACGCACACTCCCCGCGCGCTGTTGTGGTAGTTGTTGTTGTTGTTGTTGTTTCATGGGGAAGATGGGAGGAGGTATGGGGAGGTCCTAAACTCACTACTGGTGCCATACAATCACATTCTGGTGCAACGAAGAGTCAGAATTAATGGAAACGAGTCCTTAACTGACATAGACTAAGAATAACTAGCAAGATGTCCGAAAGTTGTCTACGTGAGATGCGGTGGACCTGGGCACGACATTTAATGGGGGAAAAAGGGGAAGGTCGGTTCTACAGAGTGTTATTTACAGGCAATGGGACTAGGGAATGGGGGATTGGGGATAGTTGGGGGGTATTGGGGAAATAGGGGAATATTTACAAGCGGATATGGATGGAGGCCAAATACCATATCCGCAACAGTATATTTTGTCATTGACTGCCTGTGTAGATGTGAAGTTATACTGACTGCATGTGTACATATGATTTTGCTGACTGCCTGTGTATGTTTGGTGATATGAATTATTGTGACACATTTTGATGTTATTAACTGCCTGTACAAAATGATAACATGTATTTGATTATGCAACTTATCGCGAATATAAAGACGGTATTTTGCAATTCAAAACCTTTGATTAGTGTCTTACCATTCCCCATAGCACTAATTTGATACTTTCGTTGGATTCCTTGTCCCTGAAAATATAGGTTTAGTATATTTTTTTAAGTTTTAGGGTAATTAGAGGCAGAAATAGAACAAAATATGTATTTTACAGTGGCCATTTTGAAAATCCAAAATGGCCGCCAAACAGGTATCTCTCCAAATGTAAACATTGATTTTTAGTTTCCTTATGCTATAACCTTTCCAAAAATGTATAGGTTTGCTAATCTACCATGATTTTGAACGAAATGTAATTTATTGACATAGTGAACCTGACTATATGGCAAACATGACGAAAAGTGAAAAAAAAATACCAATAAAATTGACGATTTTAAGCGATCTTGAACATTTTGACCTCAAAAGCAAAATGATTCAGCAACATAATATGCAAACCCTGCTCAAAATTCAAGTCAATCAGATGAAAATTGACGATTTCATGCAACCTTTGACCTTTTGATCTGAAAAGAAAAAAACAATCAGCTTCGAGGTTGTGATTGGTGAACCAATTCATTGACCCAATATGCAAATTCTTAAAATTTCAGGTCAATCGGATGAAAATTGATAATTTTAGGTGCTGACCTTTGACCTTTTGACCAAATTGTGAATTTGACTTCTCCATATTCTAATAAAGCTGTGTTGAAAATTTGATGACGCATTTAGTCTCAGGGTATGGCCCCTGGTCTATCACCACCTATTCTGCTGAATAATTCTTCTGCACTCAATTTATTTATACCCTACTTTATCTTAAATATCTCAATAAAATCGCCTCCTTTCTTATGTATAAAGTCCTGTCTCCTTCAGCGTGGAAACACCGATCCATTTGCCCCTGAAATGATTCCCACTCCTTCCTAAATATAAAAGCTTCATGACACGCTCACCACTGTTCACACTCGCCTCTGCCTGCACTCACCACTGCCCGCACTCACCTCTGCCTGCACTCACAACTGCCCGCACTCACCACTGTCTGCACTCACTACTGCCCACACTCGCCTCTGCCTGCACTCACCACTGTCTGCACTCACCACTGTCTGCACTCACCACTGCCCACACTCGCCTCTGCCTGCACTCACCACTGCCCACACTCGCCTCTGCCCACACTCGCCTCTGCCTGCACTCACCACTGCCCGCACTCGCCTCTGCCTGCACTCACCACTGCCCACACTCGCCTCTGCCTGCACTCACCACTGCCTGCACTCACCTCTGCCTGCACTCACCAATGCCCGCACTCACCTCTGCCTGCACTCACCCTGCCCACACTTGCCTCTGCCTGCACTCACCATTGCCCGCACTCGCCTCTGCCTGCACTCACCAATGCCCACACTCGCCTTTGCATGCACATGTGGTATACAAATGGAAATGGAGAGGAGGTGCTGAAGAGGACTCTTGCATTTGGGCGAGTGGAGGGGGGGGGGGGGGGGTAGGTTGGAGGGGGCATCATTATTGAGCCCCTGCCGTCGATGACTCGCCTACTCTTTATGAAGAACACTTTGGGATCTTTCATGTCTACCAACTAAAGGTAGCAGATGGGACACCCACCTTAACGCCCATTCGAGTGACGGCACACGTACTGATGCCTGACCCTGCATGTGGGACACCACAGGGTGTCGCTCCTCCTTGTCGGGAGATTTTGTTGCTCAAATCACGACCTGAAAACCTTGTGTGTAAATGTGGATGGTCCTAATAAATGTGGGGTTAATATTAATAATGGGTAGCTCGGTCTGACTTCCAAAATTACCGTTTATTAGTGTGGTGGCAGTGTACCTGAAATCACAAATACAGTTTACGTTCATTATTGTTACTCACGTTTAAATACAGGAAGTTTTAATCTTAATTGTAAACTTCTGAAAAATTGTCGGTGGGGGCATTGCCCACCCCCCCTCCACCCCCCGTATCCCCCCCAAACTCTGCCGATGGTAAAACATAAATGCAAACCATATCTTTACTATAGGAAATTCTGATTTTTTGCATTGATACGTCTTAACAAGATTCAAATAGAGTAGTATTTCTCAGATAAACGGAGTTTTCCATAAGTAACCTTTTGTCCCCCCCCACCTCCCTGACAAGGTCAGACAGGAGACATTAAAATGAGCTCCGACCGACCGATCATCCAACCAGGCACTTTTGTGTCCACAAGATTTCAAAAACCGTTGAACATTCAACTTTCGTAATTGACATCTCTATTCCTCATGACATTACCTCAACCTGATTAGATCACTGCTGTGATCGCTTGATTTCTGTTGCCATGGCAACCATCTCGGTAAGTAGGCTTTTATACAATATTTGCGAGGCTCTTAAATAGTGTGCGTCACCCACCCAAAAGGCGGGAGACTTAGAATATCAGCTCGTTGTGAGGTGTATATCTGTACCTGTCCCACAACCTGCTGACCCACATAGACCTATTACAACAGCGTGGTATTCGAGCCCATTCCCAACAGGGTGATACCTGCCGAATGCAAATCCAAACATGATTTGTGTCAAGACAACAGTTAGTTCTTTTTGTATTGTTGTCTCAAAATTTGCATTTACAATTCTCTATACATGCAGATACCTCGCCTTATTAACAGAGCTTCGCCAAGCTTCGTTTGGATGCAAATGGGATCTCGTGCAAACGTCCATGGTTTGGAGCAGAAGGACCTCGAAGCAAAAACTAGAAAGAGCAATCAGATTGCAGACCCTCGCCAAGACGTATTTTCAGTGATTTTTAAGGCTTTTGTGTTAAAACAAATGTGACGGCCCAACCACGTGATCGATGACGTCATCTTTTCTTTTCTTTTTTTCCGAGACCAATTTATCCCGAGATGACGCTAAAGAAATTTCATCTTAATCAGATGAAGTTTTGTACTTGTCGAATTATGTCATAATGGGGACACCTATTAAATCAACATATTTTATTCCCCATGGAGAGTTCCTTACAATGAGCCATTTCTCAATTTTTTCTGTACAGCACTGAGATATTGAGGTGCAAAGTTTTTCGGTTTTTCAAAGATGGCGCCCACAAACATAACCTATGATGTCATAATTATCATTAAAAAAAAAAATTCTACAAGTGGAATTGCACCTATGGTGAAAATTCCCTGTCAATCAGACCAACGCAGAGAAAATTATATTTATTATGTGCGGACAAACAAACGGACTCAAATGCATAACCCTCTCCTCAGGCGAGGGTAACAAGATGGAGAATTGCTTTGCAACACATGCCCT
>NC_136270.1:18979890-19015941 GCF_964187855.1 Myxine glutinosa | reverse complement strand
CAGTTTTAAAACACAAATACGTATGTCCCTCTGCTGCATTGCACCCTTCCTAACAGATTCACGCCCACAGGATAACTGAATTGCGGAATTGTTTTCAAACTAAACATGTACGGTGAGAAGCATTATTTACAAGTGACGTTACTTGGACTATTTACAAAACGCAACCCAGGACCTGTGATTTTTCCTTTTGGGAACAAAAAAAGAATAAATCCTGTGGGAGGGGAGGAGACAGCCTGCGCTGCATCGATGCACCAGCACCAATAATCACCAAAGCACCACTCCCCAAAATGCACCGGAGTGCACAGTCACCACAGTTAAAATAAAAAAATGAAAAAACTGATGCTGGTCTTCCTCTTCGGCTCCCTCTGCTGGCCGTTTTTTCCAGATGTTGTCAACTTGTTCTTCTTGTTTTGCTGCCTATTTGATGGAAATAAAAAGGCACACAACTCGTCCATTTTTATTTATGGCCCACAGGGGCCGACTATGGGTGGTTCACCTGTGGGCTTGGTGCCACCTCACTGGGTCCGCAAGCAAGATCTTGGGCCATCGTGGCCGGTCCCAGCAGAGGGGCCATGCCCCAACCCGTGGGGTCCATGAGTGGTGCTCAGCCACAGACATGTGGTCCATAAGTGGTGCGTGGATGCAGGCAGCTGGTTGCGAGGATTCGGGCACACCGACGCGGCCCCCCCGCACGCTCCCATCAGTGCCCAGAGAGCACGATCCTCGGGTTGGGGAAGGAAGACAGAGAAGACAGGTGAGTGAGGGGTAAGGTCACAAGGCTCCACATCAACGAAGGTAATGCAAGGTGAGGTGCGCCTGGAGACTGAGCGGAGAAAAGCTCATCCCTACCGTACGTCACCCCCCCTGTTACCTACTCTACCCTTGCCCTTACCCCATATTTACAAAAACCTACACATTTACAAATCCGTCACTACGTCTCGTCCTCCCTATATTTCCCCTATACCAAATTCGTCACAATCCCATTAATCCAAAATTTGCCATCACCAATTCATCATCAATCCTCATAAGGAGGGAGAGATGGAACAACAGCACCATGTCACACCCACGCCATGATGCGTCTCACATTCCAAACATTTGCACACAAAAAAAACAATAACAACCATGGCATGGTGTGGAGCACCGTCGTCACCTCAGGTGAGTGGATGTAGATGGTGCGAGGAGATTTCAATCCTAACTACTTCCTAAATGACTTTTACATACTTTACACTACCCGGGGTCTTTCCCTGCCAATCCATTGGCCATCTTACACTCTATACGGTTTTAAGAACCAAATTCCCATTGACCAAACTGTGGTGCTTCATCAATTTGGGGTCTCACTCCCCCGGTTCAACTCCCTGTGCCTTTGCACAATTTCAGGACTGGGTTGTGTGGCTCTCCCAGCAGGTCTACCCACCTGCACACCTCCACCACTGCAGTTGCCTCCGAGCTTACCTGCTCCTTACCCTAACCTATCTAACTGGGGAAGGCCCTCTCTGACACTTACCCCCCTCGGTGCCCTCTCTGGCACTGGGCTACCCGGGTCGGTCCTTTGGATCCTCGGGCCCCATCCACAACAACTCTACCGGCTCCCAGAGCCCACCTGCGGCCTCACCTGGCCGACATCCTAACAGTAGCGGAGTGCCCATTTAACTACACACACTAACAGGCCACACGCCCAGCCATTTCCACGTCACTAATGCACCCATCCAAACACCATTCTTCCACCACGCACCACAGATGCCAATATCCAACCACAATTTACCTACTCCCTCTACCTAACTCTTAAACTACCCTCCCCGGGTATTTGTGATAGGGGTACACTTTTCCCCCATTCACACCTTCGCACCATCCACTCCACTCCACAGTTTCCACCATACTCACTCCACACTATCCATTCCATACTCCATGTATTCCATACCAGCTATTCCACACAACCATTCTCCATGCACCTGTTCACTTGCACACCTGTGCAATCACACCTGGTGCAACCTGCACCCTCCTTCCTCCCAGGCTTCTTCAATCATTCAATACAATGCACAACCACAATTGTTCCTCA
This sequence comes from Myxine glutinosa, assembly GCF_964187855.1. NCBI lineage: Eukaryota > Metazoa > Chordata > Myxini > Myxiniformes > Myxinidae > Myxine > Myxine glutinosa. The sequence goes on along the minus strand of NC_136270.1, from coordinate 19,013,885 downwards.
TGCACTGCTCCATACACTTCCACGCTCAATACAACTCACAATCACCTCGCTCACTCATACACTGCTCCATACACTTTCGATTCTCAAACACACGACATCATCTCAGCTGACTACTCCCTTCTGAAACTTGCGCTTCCCAGTCGCCCCTTATACTAAGCACATCCCACGTCATTAACAACCACTCTAACCTCTCTATGTCCCCGACTACCTGTCCAATGTCGCTACTTACCTCTCCCGTTACCTATGGTCATCTCTAGGTCCCTATACATTTTATCCTAACCCTCTCGGGCTAATTTTCACTGCCAAACCCCATAGCTAGTGCTCATGTGCCCCCTAGTGTGAGGGATGGTGGATTTGCCATCCCCCCACATCGGGCAACTTTCATTATCAATTTTGCCCATCCAATTTTCTGCATATCAAAATTTGCCAATCACTGCCAATCATTTTACCAATCATCAATTTGCCAATCATTTCTGCCAATCGTATTCACTATTCTCAATTTCGGATTCAAAACACTATCATCATCACAGTCCGCTATATCTGAGCCTCTCGGTACGTCATTACCTCATTAAAACTCGGCTTCGCAAAGCCGAGCAATGCATTTGGGTGGTTTGGTCGCCTGCAGGTTGAGTCTGTCCGGCATTCGGTTCAAGGGAGGCGGTTTGCTCGGCCCGAGATTCCACACACCATCTCGGCGCGGATCCTTTCGGTCTCCGGCCCGATGGCTCGATCCGCCCGGCCGGAACGCCGCAACCACAAGGGGGCACGGTTCCGATCCCTCCTACCTGCCCTTGAACCAGACCGGTCGCCTTGCCCGGCAAAGCCCGGACTCGACCGTGCGGGGCGGGGCCAGGCCCGAATCGGCAACGACGCTTCGAAGAGAAGCGACGCAGTACCGACCCGTGCCGGGCCTCGCATCCAACAAAGCACACCGCGCCCCGAGTGTTCGTGTCGGCTATCCGTCGCCCTAAATGCTGCCCCGTTTAACGTCGATGCCTTACTTGCATGCTCACACGCATACGCGACCCTTTTCACACTCACCAAACCCGGCGTCCCAACACCGCCCGTACATTCCACACACTCCGTCCATTCCACCACCGCACTCCCTGTTACACACCACACCTCTCGCGCACCCTCTTGCGCACACTCGTCGTTCGCACACTTCGTTCCACACCTCTCCTCCGTTACATCCTCCATAACACTCACCATGGGCGTGCACTCTCGCACCCACCCACTCACGCGCTTCAATGGGCTCTCCCACACCCGCGCCACAACCAACTCAGGTGTGCTTTCTCGCACACTCTCCCCGTCCATCCCAAGCATGCATCCTCGCACCTGTTCCTCCACCAACTCACTCTCCGGGTCACTCTCACCCTCTGTGTCACACTCCGTACACTCCGACGTGCATTCTCGCTCGCACTCGGTTTCACACTCGCGCTCCGATGTGCCCTCTCGCACCTGCGCCACCAACAACTCACTCTCCGTGTCACACTCCGTACACTCCGACGTGCATTCTCGCTCGCACTCGGTTTCACACTCATGCTCCGATGTGCCCTCTCGCACCTGAGCCACCACCAACTCACTCTCCATGTCACACTCCGTACACTCCGACGTGCATTCTCGCTCGCACTCGGTTTCACACTCGCGCTCCGATGTGCACTCTCGCACCTGCGCCACCACCAACTCACTCCATGTCACACTCCATACACTCCAACGTGCATTCTCGCTCGCACTCGGTTTCACACTCGTGCTCCGATGTGCCCTCTCGCACCTGTGCCACCACCAACTGACTCTCCGTGTCACACTCCGTACACTCCGACGTGCATTCTCGCTCGCACTCGGTTTCACACTCGCGCTCCGATGTGCCCTCTCGCACCTGCGCCACCACCAACTCACTCTCCGTGTCACACTCCATACACTCCGACATGCATTCTCGCTCGCACTCAGTTTCACACTCGCGCTCCGATGTGCCCTCTCGCACCTGCGCCACCACCAACTCACTCTCCGTGTCACACTCCGTACACTCCGACGTGCATTCTCGCTCGCACTCGGTTTCACACTCGTGCTCCGATGTGCCCTCTCGCACCTGCGCCACCACCAACTCACTCTCCATGTCACACTCCGTACACTCCAACGTGCATGCTCGCTCGCACTCGGTTTCACACTAGCGCTTTGAAACACGCTCATTCCCTGATGCACACCTTTTTCCCACTAGCACGCCATTTCCACTCACACCACTCACAGGGGACCCTTCACCAACGCCTGGATGCTTTCTCGATCCCAAGCGCGTGAAAATTCTTGCTGCGCCAAACATCCTCCTGCAAAATCTCCGCGCACAATATACAGCACGACTCACCTGGGGGATTCTTCTCCTTCGCTCCAACACCACCTGCAAACTTTAATTGGTGTTATTAAGCACAGCATCGTGATGTGAGCAGGGACTTTGCACATTTTCCATCTTTCCCTGCCGCAAGTGCTTTTCTAAGTCCCCGGTCTCTCCAATTTCAATTCCCACTACTTCTTTTTCTTTATTCACCTCGACGACCGCTGGCTTTATTAAAATTCCCTCTTCTACCTCAGCGGTCGCCGGCTTTTCCATACCCCGGGTCGCGATCTCTATACCCGTCATTTTACCCACGCTTTGCTCTACCTCGACCGTCGGCGCCCATAAATTTTCGTCTTCCAATTCAACCTTCCCCGGTGCTCCCGACATTTTTTATCCAATTTGACGGTCATCGTTTTCGCGGCCGCGGGTCGAACTGCCGTTAAAGCTCAACTCTTCTCAACTCAATTCAGCTGCGGTGGACTCAGCTGCGGTGGACTCAGCTGCGGTGGACTCTTCACTCATCTCCTTCAACTGGACTGAGGTGGGGGCTCCGCGTGACGGGTTATATAACCACGCCCTAGAATCTTCTTGAACCTCTCTCTCTCCGCCCTCTCAGGCCAAACCCCTCATGCTTGGTTGGTTGATCGGGGCTGGCTCACTTCTCCTTCTCATGACGAGGTGGAGACACGCCTTTCTTCTCCGAGCTGACCGCATGCGTAATGGCGGAAAATGTAGTTGGCAATGCGATTGGCAATGACGCAGTTGGAAATGGAGGTTTTGGGCAATTGAAAGGGGATCTATCTTATTTCATCTGGTGCAATGCAGTCAACTAATGGGAAACAGAGCCTTAAACTAACATAGAATAAGAAATAACTATAGAGAGGTTCTATGGTGGCCTACGTGCTTGTACATGGATTAACTAAGGGGACGACCTTTGATCTTTACACAAATTGATGGAGGTATTTACAAGAATCATGACACTATTTACAGAGGGTGATATTTACAACAATAACAGGATTCTCAAATCTGTTACAATATATATATATATATACAGACTTGGCATTTAATATGGAATATTTTTTTGGTGGGGGTGAACTTACTTTTCAAGATGTCTTAGAACCAAAAGTTCATTGGAATTATGTTGAAATTATTCTAGATTTTGTTACTGTGACCTTATAAGAAACAAAAACCACATTTGACATTTCGAAACAAATAAATTGATCCTTGAAAGTGATGTAAACCGATATCGAACTCAAGTCATGGACAGTCCTGTGTTAAACATCTGTACGTTTTCCAGAAGTATCTCTTTATTTTGCACATTAGCCAAAATTTTTTTTAACAAAAACAAAAGTTAAATTACGACTGGGATTACGGACAGTAAAATTACAGTTCAGTAGTTCGTGTAACCCCCATGAGCATTCAGGAGAGCACGTACACGTTGAGGCATGCTGTTCACGAGATTTGCCAAGGTTTTGACAGGAATCACTTGCCATGCAGTGACAATAGCCTGCTGCAACTCACGCACAGAGGTCGGCTGCTGGTCCAAGTTGTCGATTTGACGCGTGAATTCTGCCCACAAATTCTCTATCGGATTCATATCCGGTGACATGGCAGGCCGCTCCATATGCTCTACACCATGGTCAGCAAGAAAGTGTTGGATCATGCGAGCACGATGAGGCCATGCATTGTCATCTTGGGAGACAAAGTTTCCTCGAAAGGCTGCACGAGCAAATGGAAGCAATGTTTCTTCCGGAATGGCCCTGTACTTGAACTGGTTCAGGATTCCATTCAGAACAACCAGGTCAGTTTTGCCCCCTGCATGAAAAGCAGCCCAATCGGTCACCCCCACCACCTCCAGCTTGGACTCTTGGCACTATACAATCTTTGTTGTAGGCTTCATGCACTTGTCTGCACACTCGGACGCGGCCATCTTGACGATAGACCAGAAATCTAGACTCGTCACTGAAGATCACGTGATTCCAGTGTTCTGGCTGTCATTGACGGTGCTCTCTGGCCCATTGCAATCGGCGCTGGCGGTGTTGTCTGGTCAGGCATGGCTTTCTTAGGGGACGCCTGGCACGATAGCCTGCTTAAACCAGTCGTTGGTTGACTAGCCTTCTGGATACAGGCACATTTGTCAGTAGCTGCCACTCAGCCCTAAGCCGATTAGCTGAATTGGTACGGCCATTGCGGACTAACCAGTGCAGCTGGTGATCATCCCTTCTTGTGGTTCTGTGGGGACGTCCTGGCCTCGGTATTGGAGTAGGGACACCCCTCTGAGCATTTCGTTTCAGGATCTTTGACACCTGACCTTGATTGATGCCATACTGTCGAGCAATAGCACGCTGTTTCATGCCGTAATTTCGTAAAGCCACCACTCCATGACAAACAGCATTGTCGAGTTGACGGACCATCTCCAGAGGAAGCAGCAATAACTTTTGGAGACGTGCAGCAGTTGTTTTCCACCAATACAGAACGCAACAACCCTTGTATACCCGACTGTGAAGCCAATCATCAAATGCACCTGTCCGTACATTTTGCCACGCCACCTGTGATATAGTCCTGTTGTTGACTTCTTGCTGCAACAGACAATCAGTGACATGGTTCTTTTAACAAATAAATCACCAAAGTGTAAAAGAAACTCACCAGATTGATATACTGAGTTAAGAAAGTAAACCCAAATCAAGAAAAAAAAAATATTCCATATTAAATGCCAAGTCTGTGTATATATATATATATATATATATATATATATATATATATATATATATATATATATATATATATATATACATATATATATATATGCTTGATCAACTTAATAGACGATTTTGGTCCTCATTGGTTAGATTTTTTGCAGTATGCCGTCCTGACGAGGGTTAATAAACCCGAAATCTGGATTGGCGGCTCTGCTTGATGTTTAGCCAATGGGGACCATTGAATAAATCTCTGTCTGTTGACAGAGTGGCCAGGCTGAGGCCTCCGGGTCGGAGGTGATGCTTTGGTCTCAGACTTCGGTCCACAGGAGTTCGGGACAGCGCTCGTCACGCTGTTATGTCGTTGAATATATATATATATATATATATATATATATATATATATATATATATATATATATATATACATATATATATATATATCGATAGCGACAGACAGATTGACTGAATAGATTATGTTTTTTTTCCTGTATATGTGCAAACCAACGACTGTGGGCATATACACCACATGCACAACAAAAATAAATATAATTCGAGATTTCTTTAATTAAGAACAATCATTTTAAACCTCCGCATGCACTGTCTCTGTCTGGACCCAATAGCTCTTAAAGGAGGTATATATGTGAATATAGATGCATACATACAGGTTTAATGTATACATTTAAAGTTTAGTTAATGTGCAAACTGCTTGATTAAGATGAGTTGCCACGTTAAGAGTCGTGAGTTAACGTATCGCTACAATGCTGTTTTGTCACTTTCATACTTAGTTATTTCGGGGATGCTTAGGAAAATCACTGATTGCTAAATTTAATTAATATTATTGTGCTTATGGTAGACATTGAGGATTATTAAATATTTATTCTAACGTTACACTTCCCTCTCTTTGGTTTTACCCTTAAAACACCCAAGGACACATCAGTGTCATTATTTATTTTCTGCCCTGACGTACTGCAGGTTACCGGTGCACTTTCTTGTGGTGCCATGAGGTCGACATGTAACATAGACTTTAGTAAACCATCAAGAAGATTTATGTTGAAAGCTGCTGCAAAAATCAACGTGGGAGTGCACCATGGTAACGATGGTCCAAATGGACTTATTTCCTTGCTCGAGTTCATACAGGATCATGCAACGGCTGGTTAAACTCAGCGTAGTGTTGCTGCAATTGCTTTGTGTATCAATTTCCATTCTGCATTTGAAATATGAATACTTAATTGCAATTGGTTCGACTCCAAACACAATTCACGTTCAAACATGACGTGGAAGAACTGACGCATAACCCAAGCTTCGCCCAAGTTGGTGCCGATGATGATTTGCCAGATGGCTCGTATTTTTTGTTTTGCCATCAATTTGATTAAGAATTGCAATGTTTTATTGTGACATTCACCTTTCACGTATTACAATAACTAGCAACGGTACCCGCCCGACGGGCGGGGCTTCAATTGGGAGGCCCAAATGAAAAGGCAAAATCTCAGAAATTGAAGGCTTTTATTTTTATTTTAAACGATTTATTTATCTAAACATCCGTTAAATCATATCACACGCAAATCGTCAAAATTTAAACAGTATTTGTATAATTTCAATAAAAGCCACATCACTGTTCATATCGGTAAATATTATTCCATGGTGTTTGGAAAACCGAGAAAATTGGAAAAATTTGAAAAACAATATAGCCTATTTTACTCCAGGGGGTCCCAGGATTACCCACCCAAAATTTCGGTGGGATCGGTTCAGCCGTTTTTGCGGTACCTGGGAACAGACGGACATTTGGTGAATTGTAGTAAGATGTTGTAGAGCAACTTTCTGGGCAATCGGCACAGGATCATGGAATTGCATAAGAATCAAAGAAAGGGCTTCACACAGACACGACTCATAAATTTAATGCTAGTAACATATGTGACATTCGGTGGCGTTGAAAGGGCAAACTCATCACTGAAATTCACAAATAATGCATTCAGGAGCAACATGGGGGAGAATCGAATCGATGTTTTGGTTTTGTTATGTATGTGCACAAAGATATTGAGATATACATCGAGAGTGTAGCTGACATGTATGCAAGAAAACGTCCATGAAATACGTTATTCATGAATCATCGGTTTGAATAGAAATATTTCATCAGACAATTGCGATGTTGTAGCACATCAATTTCATTGGCCGAACGGTTATTATCGTTGCAGTATACATAGGAACAATTTATTTGTTTTGATAATTTTGTCATTTGTTTCATCGTAAGCAATGTCTGCTTTTCATCATTTTTTCTGATGAGACAATAATTACATTTTGAATGTTGAGTTTTTAGCAGAAATTTTTGCACAAAAGTACTTCTTTGCAAGTGTATTTAGAGCATTCTTTGTCGATATTTAGCATAACCTTCATAATCAACTGCTTTTTAATTTATTACAAAAATAAAGACTCGAAAAATAATTTCCGAAATTTTCATTTTCTTTTTTTCATTTTCAAATTCTTCATTTTTCATGAATTTGCGAAAAACCGCTAAGTTATGTTTTCATAGCAATTTAGATTTCTGCGCCCCCGCTAACCTAAAATCCTGTATCCGCACCTGCTCATATCCTCAGTCAATCAGCACACTGAGTGACACAAACTCATTCGCATCACGTGGATGATGAAATAATGGACAAGGCCGAAAAAGGTTTCCACCTGTATGCACCGGAGTGTCTCAGCTAAAAGTTGAACAAAGCTATGCATTTTTTGGAGGTTAAAAAGTTGCAGAATACGGTACATGTATAGTGTATACATGCCTTCATGATACACCAAATATAATTTGCAAATAAATACCATTAAATATGCATTCACAACCTGGGTCATCCCAAAAGTTCCATCACCCTACTTGTTATTTTAAAAACAAAATGTAAAAAAATGAACTTTAAAAAATCGGTCATCGCAACATCACATGCATTGTGTTTCATTAGTCAGGTTCACGATGTTTTTTCGTTCAAAATTTTGGTAGATTAGCAAAACTATACATTTTTGGAATATTCAGAGCATGAGGAATCCAAAAATTAATGTTTACATTTGCGTAGACACCTTTGCAAAAATGACACTCAGGACAGTGATGAAGATCTGTAAAAGCATATTCCTGAACGGTATAGACCTCGTAGATCCTGTGTATAGGACTTATAGTTCAATCTGATACTACCTATAACTTCCTATAACAACCTATAACTTCAAAGGACTTGCAATATCATGTATTATGTAATACAGTTATATCACAAATATAAAGACAATGGTTTTCAATCACCTTTGTTTGTTGCTTTTCTATAATCCTGAGCACTATTTTGAGGCCTTTATTGGATTCCTTGACCCAGAAAACATAGGATTAGCATATTTAATTAAGTCTCTAGGTTGACTAGAAGCCGAGATCGCGCAAAATATGTATTTTATGGCGGCCATTTTCAAAATCCAAAATGGCGGCCATGCAGGTGTCTGCAAATGCCAACATTGATTTTCAGATTCTCCATGCTCTGAAGATTCCAAAAATGTACAGGTTTGCTAATTCCAAAATTTTGAAAGAAATTATATTTGTTAACATACCTGACTGAACCTGACTATCTTCATCACTGTCCTGAGTGTCATTTTCGCAAAGGTGTCTACGCAAATGTAAACATGAATTTTTGGATTCCTCATGCTCTGAATATTCCAAAAATGTATAGTTTTGCTAATCTACCAAAATTTTGAACGAAATTATATTTGTTAACATAGTGAACCTGACTACATTATTTCTTGAGTTGTGTGGTAAGTATCAAGTTTCTCACCCTATTTATTTTGCTTCAGCAATCAGGAATTAAAATATTTCCATCTTTTACCAAGGAGGTGGCCATTGCAGAAGGCTTCAGTGAAGAAGATATTTGAACTCCTGAATTTTTTTAATGGCGATACAGAATGTAAAATGCACATGGCATATCCACAGGGCAGATTAGACACAAATCGAAAGAAATCTGCCAATCTGTTTTTGGACGTTGTTACGTTGTTACGGACGCGTTACGGACGCAGATTGTTACAACAACCAATTGTTACGGACGCGGATAAGATGTTACTGGATTTGCCGAGCGGATGGCCGCCGCGCCCGAACAGTTACCCCGACTAACCCGATTCCTGAACGTTGGCCAAAATCGCGCCACAGATATTCAATAGGGAAAAGACAAAGGCGACACGGATGTGAAGAAGAAGAAGAAGAAGACAAAAAGGTTTGAAAATACGATTATTATTTATTACTATTTACAGGATTGAAAGAAACCAAGGAAGAAGGAAAGATAAGAAAATAAAGCAGAAAGAGGGACGGACTAGAAAGACACAGTGAAAATACTAGCTTATCTATTACAGTCTTACTTAACCCAGGACAGAACAAACGAAGACGGACTCACACGAATGGGGAATGGAGGCAGGAACGATTGGCTGGACCGGGAGGAAGGTTCAGCTCGGACCACAAGCTGGAAGGCTTGGCAGGGCGCACAGCAAGCCGGGCCTCGTCAGGCTGGGAGCGAGCAGGGCAACGTCGTGCACTTCATCGTTATTCCCACGCTTTAAAAAAAAAATGGGGATATTGTAATTGACTCCGTCTCTGCCCATCCATCACAGTATCTACTCCTAAACGGTTGTGTAGAAATTCATCAAACTTTTGCAGAAATTTATCAACAAATACATGGCAAGAAGGTGCAAGAACAGTAAAAAATTTAGTCCCGCTCCCTAGGGTCCTGGGGATTGGGGTCAAAATGTCAAATACCAACTGCAGTGAAGTCGATGATGTAGCATCCCCACACTTCCCTGCAAAATCCCCACACTTTCCTGCAAAAGCAGTTGAAAGATAGCAAAAAGTTCCACCAGGAATGAACAATATAAATTTTTTAAGTTAACCTGTTTTCTGTTTTGACCCCTGTTACTCCAAGTCACCACCCACACCCCCTGCGACATGAACCTAAAGGCGAATTTAAAAAATCATAACATATTTCGTGTGTCCCACAATGTTGATTGCATATAACATGTTACATTTAAAAAATGCTTTGAAATGTGCCGGTAAGGGAATTTTTCTTGATATGACATTTTGACCTCACCCCACAACAATACTGCTCTTGCACCTTCATGCCAGTTGTTGATCATAGCATGAGGGACTGACAGACGGAGCCAATTAAAATATCCCCCCATTATTTTGTGGGGATAAAAATGCAATAATTATGGCCACATTTTTTTTAAATGAAAACTTGTATGTGAAATCAACATTGGGGACCACATGAAATACTATATGTAACGATTTTTGGGATTTGACCCCAGTTCATGCTCCAAGGTGTAGGGACTGAGGGTCACAGGGGTCAAAAACAGAATATTTTTTTAAAACTCAAAATTTGATATTAGATCATTCCTGGTGGAAGTTCTTGTAATCTTTCAACTTTTTTATGTGGGAAGCATGGGGGATTTGCGATGGTGAGCCATCGACTTTGCTCGAGTTTGTGTTCGATTGCAAATAAATAACAAATAAATTGTTATCCTGATTTTATTTGCATGCAGTGCGGAGATGATCCATCAGAGGCACTTTAAATCGGAGGATCCTCTGCCAGATTTCATTCCACATTTTGTTTCGTGAACTAGGCTGGTAGCCTGGCACCATGGAACAAATTCCAAATTCCTGCCCAAATCACCTTCAGTAGAAGTTCAGAAATGGCCATCTGTTTCAAGAAATACCTGAGCCAAAGCGATACTGGACTGACCCCAGAAGCAGGTGCCAGGTGGGAATTATTGGGTGTAATTACTAAAGTCGTCGTAGTAGTAAGATAAAGACGTTTTGTAAAGTTCCACCAGCAATGACCCAAAACTGAAGAGGTTAACGTATCACTCTTACAGACTCCTCCGCCACATTAAGGACATTTTAGAAGTGAGGCTTTCATCCTGAGATCTGACACATACATCAAGTGCGTTTGAAGAGATGGAGATTGTGTCGAATAATGTGGCAGTAATAAAATTTACCGGTGGTGTGACAGAACTTTCTGGATGACTGTCTTGGATGTGGGTAAAATGAATGAATGCACTTTGTACAGTTTCCCACTTATTCTTGACTAGCAAAAGCACCGACGTTGCTGGGCAACACAGGGTTGCTCTGTGCCGGGAATATGAAAAGAGGGGAGAGACTGACTGTTTCTTTCTTTTATTACAAAAGTGAAAGGGATCAGTTATGTACAGTCACAGAGAAAAAAACACAATAACTAAAAAACGGTCTCAAGGAGAAATTATTAACAAATCATCATCAAGTTTACATATGACATCATTAAAAACCCATTTTTCTTTAAACAATGTTAAATTCTTGTTCATTTAAAAAAAACTGGTACTCTAGTTTTAATCTTGCACTTATAAGAGCTTTAAAGGTCAGTAATACATCATGTGAAGAACCAGAAACGTTTCCCATTTTTTTCTTCCTGGACTTGTAAATTGTAAACTTGGCCTGACCAATCAAAAAGTTCATTAAAACCACATTCCTAAGGGAAGACGGTCCCAAAACACCATAAATAAAAACATTGTAATTGAAGAGAGAACCGAGTTTCACAAAGCGTTCCTGGAGAAAGGTAAAAAGAGGTTGCAATCGTTCACATTCAAGGTATATATGCGGTAAAGTTTCAACGGATGCACAGAAAGGGCACAGATTAGAATTAGCAGTAGAAAACTGGTTCAGTAAAACATTATAATGTACAATCCAGTGTACAAGCCTCCATTGAATATCTCCAACATACTTTGGAGGAGGCAACAGATTTTAAAAAAAACTTCGCCTATTGGGACAGTTGGGGGATATTGGGGGTAAAAAATCCCGCCATCGAAGCCTCATGTGCTCAGAAAATGTTTTTGCATATAAAATTTTAACGTACATGTTGTACAAAGTTTTCTTTGGAAAGGAAGGAAGGGATAATGCAGTATCATCAGGGCTGTTCAAGCCAGGGGACAGATTAAGTAGCGGGCTGAAGACAAGGAGTTTAGGGAAGTCATCTGTTTTTTCCTCGGGGGAAGGTCCAAGTTCCTCGCAGGTATTACGATATGTTGTGAGTATCCCTTGAGGAACCGAGAGATGATCCTGACAGATTTTATTCCAGTTTTTTGTGCCACAGCAGCAGCACTCAACCAGCGGTTCCCAGACACTGTCATGAGGTATTTTACTCGGAGCAGCTTGGCATCAACAAAACGTTGAATGAGTCCTCTATTATTTAAACTGTTTTCCAGGAAGGGTTTGTAGCATAGGGGTTCATTCAACAACATTTCCATGTTGTATGTTGCCATTTCACGGGAAAAGGACAGGGCTTGCCAGGCGTTCATCACCCCTTGGTAAAAGGTGGGCAGCGAGGATAAATCGATATGATGAGGGTTCATCAAGAAAAGTTATTGGCAATAGCCCAGCTTGCATGCAAGCTGCAATATGCAGTTAGCCAGAGGCCTCCATAGTAGGGCTTCATCTCCATATAAAAGTTGACAGACGATATGAAGCCGGAAGACCATGATCCGGCTACGGATGTCAATGAGACCTTGGCCACCTTCAGTAAGTGGTAAGTATGCCACGGTGGGTTGGAGCCAGTGTTTCCCACTCCAGAAAAAAAAATCAACCATGCTCTTTTGGAGTGTGATAAGAAGGTTCCCAGGCAGTTGTAGGCATATAATTTTATGCCACAGCATAGAGGCGACGAGATTTTTGATGACAAGAGTTCTTCCGCGGTATGAAAGTTGAGAAAGAAGTCCTTTCCAATGGGCTAGTTTTGCCATTACCTTGTCCGGTAATCTGATCCAGTTCTGCTGCTCGAAGGTGTTGTCTCCGAGGAAAATACCGAGGTATTTGATGCCATTTTGCTGCCAGTTCACTGTTCCTGGCAGGATAATTGGCGGGCAAGTTCCAGGTCCTACCCAAAGGGCTTCATTCTTCTTCCAGTTCACCTGGCCTGAACAAGCTTGACAATATGTCTTTAATGCCTGAGCCACCGCAGTGACATCAGCATTATTTATTACAAAAATACAAACATCATCTGCATAAGCAGAGACTTTTAGCGGTGTGGGAAGAATTGATCCAGTGAAGCCAGAAATGTGCGTACATAATTGGAGCAGAAGAGGTTCGATGGCAAGAGAGTTTAAAAGTCCAGAAAGCGGGCAACCTTGCCGTACTCCCCGTTACACAGCAATGGGGCTACACAATACTTGATTAATTTTGAGAACACTGGATATATTACAATACTAAAGCTTAATATACGAGATAAAAATAGGCCCAAAACCAAAATTCTCCAAAACTCTAAAAAGGTACATGTGGTCAATACAATCAAAGGCTTTTCCTTGGTCAATAAAAAACAGACCAACATTGTTTTTAAAATTGTTACAAAACCGAATGGTATCACGGATAAGAAAGACATTATTAAAAAGAGTACGTCCAGGGATACAAAAGGATTGATGTTCTCCTACTAGTACATTCATAAAAGGTTTCATACGATTGGACAAGGCTTTGGCTAAAAAAAAAATCACTGATGAAGAGGCCCCCCTATTAAGGCTGAAGAAGAATTTGGTTGGAGCATCAAGGTCGTGTATGTATCTCATCGTCAGGCGTAAAAAAGCATTTTGTGCTCACCTTTCAGATATGGAATTCAGCAAGGCCGTTTTTCCATGAATTTGCTGCCTCATTTCCTGGTAGCTCACACTTGCAGTTCCCTGGAGCTGTTCCTGTAATTCCAGGTTTTCATCTTCAAGTAAGGTTGTGGTTTTTTTTTCGTCTTGAACACCATACGCACGATATTGCTGGCAGAAAAGTCTGATGTGCGTTTTGGCATTATACTACCATTGTCTGAGGTTTGGGAAATTCCCTTGGGAGACAACCAGGATATTCCAAATTTCAGGAAAAAAAGACCTTAAAGGTACTATCATCAAGTAAATTATTATTAAATTTCCAAAAAGCACTCTTGTGTTTCGGGCAAGGGGCAGAGATTTTGAGAAATGTTGCGCTGTGGTCCGAGAATCCTGATGGGAAAATTTTGGATGACAGAACAAGGCGTTCAAGTGGAGGATTAACATAAAACTTGTCCAAGCGAGCAAGTACAATATTATTCTGAATGCATCGACATCATGTGTATTGCCTGATTGATGGGTGCCTGACCCGCCATATATCTGTGAAATTCATTTGTTTTTAAAATTTGGTGAGAGGGATTGTGGAGGGAGGATGGGGCTCTGCACTGTTCCTGTCTAGCTGGGGTTGGAGGGTGCAATTAAAATCTCCACCAATACAAACATTATTGTCTTGGTCTTTTAGGGCATTTTGGCTGTCGAGGGAAGTTAGGTGTGTCACAAGATTATTTTAAGAATCTCGCCGAGCTACAGGCGTACTTGGGGCATCTATATAATAATAGCGTAAGGACTCGACTTTGTTATCCCTTTTACGCCGCACCCAGTGACCCGATGCCCACGGCACTAATGGATTTACGATCTACGAACTGCGCTTCCGTGGATGTTCCACGGGTTTCGGCTAGTAGATATTAAAAACAGTATACAATTTTCCACAGTAGTGGAATTCTCGGGATGCTAGAGATCCCTTTTGTATTTCGTTAAATTTAAGCAATGAAGGGGAAAAGGAAGGGCTAAGAATTATTGCTATACCGCCTTTACGGGAGTCACTATTTAAAAAAAAGGAAAGGCCAGGGAAGAGCCTACACCACTTTGCGACACAGCAGTCGTTGGCATGGGTCTCTTGTAAAAGGGCATTGTCAACTTTCTTCTGTAATAAAAAAATCCTTACTTGAACTTTACGGACAGAGCTACATCCTCCGTTAATATTCAAGCTACAAATCGAGAAACTCATTACAAATACAAGGAGGAGTGACAACCATTCAATTTTTTGATAGCAGTTCATTCTTAGCTTTTTGTGTACACTTCTTTAACCGGTGACGTTGGGAGGAATTTAAAGTAAAAACATGGGGCCGTTTTACCATCAAGCTAGCGGAATGTATAAAATCAGGTAGCTCCAAAAAAAAGGTTCCTATGACAATATTCCTTTTACGGAATGTGCCCTTAAGAAACCTTTTTATCTCAGAGGGAGGGATTGGAGGGGTTCCTTCTTCTTTAAAGCCACCACATTCACTAACGGAGTCATCTATATCAGATGGCTCAGATGTTGTGTCATACTGGTTTTCATCATTTACTTCCTCACCATCATCACTCACATCCCTCCACATTATCAGATGGGACACAGTCCATCGATGGAGGGGATGGGGAGGCAGAGGAATTAGCCATCTTCAGGAGAGGAGGGGGAGGAAGGGGGGGGGGGAGTACTAATTTTTGCGGCTCAGCCATATCAGTTTCTGGGTCAGTAGGCAAGGGCGAGAATTCATCCACATGTATGTCCAATACAGAGAAACGATTTTCCGTGACAGGGACAAATCTGGGGAGGGGCTGTCGGTTTTCAGTTGTTGGTTTTTTAAGAGTTGACCGTTTTCATCTGTTGCTTGCAAATGTCTTTTTCCTTTTGGGCGGACTAATTGAAACTCGTCCTGGTTAGTGGGTAGAGTTTGCAGGGGATTGGGGGGAAAGGGGAGGACGAAATCATAGGGGGAGGATTTCCATCGGCTACCTCGAAGAAAGAGAAAGGATCAGTTGTAGCTGGAGGAAAGCTGTGATTTAACGCTGTGGCCTGGGGGGTGAGGTCTATTATTGACAAGAGATGGCTGCAATTAGTTCCTGCAGTGGGGGGAGTGTCCCCCGTTTCAAGGGGAGGGGAGGGTTTATGGCGGGGATGTTTGGATCGGTGGTAGGAAGGCTTGGGTCGGTGGTGGAAGGGTTTGGGTCGGTGGTGGGAAGGCTTGAGTTGGTGATGGGAACGTTTGGATCAGTGATGAGAACGTTTGGATCAGTGGTGGAAAGGCTTGGGTCGGTGATGGGAACGTTTGGATCAGAAGCAGGAAGGCTTGGGTCGGTGGTGGAAGGGTTTGGGTCAGTGGTGGGAAGGCTTGGGTTGGTGGTGGAAGGTTTGGATCGGTGGTGGGAAGGCTTGGGTCTGTGGTGGAAGGGTTTGGGTCAGTGGTGGAAGGGTTTGGGTCGGTGGCGGGAGGGCTTGGGTCGGTGGCGGGAAGGCTTGGGTCGGTAGCGGGAAGGCTTGGGTCATGGTGGGAAGGCTTGGGTCGGTGGTGGGAAGGCTTGGGTCAGTGGTGGGAAGGTTTGGGTCGGTGGTGGGAGGGCTTGGGTCGGTGGCGGGAAGGCTTGGGTCGGTGGCGGGAATGCTTGGGTCGGTGGTGGGAAGGTTTGGGTCGGTGATGGGAATGTTTGGATCGGTGATGGTAACGTTTGGATCGGCAGTAGGAACGTTTGGATCGGTGATGGGAACGTTTGGATCGGTGATGGTAACGTTTGGATCGGTAGTGGGAACGTTTGGATCGGTGATGGGAACGTTTGCATCGGTGATGGTAACGTTTGGATCGGTAGTGGGAACGTTTGGATCGGTGATGGGAACGTTTGGATCGGTGATGGGAACGTTTGGATCAGTGGTGGGAAGGCTTGGGTGGGTGATGGGGACGTTTGGATCGGTGGTGGGAAGGCTTGGGTCGGTGGTGGGAAGGCTTGGGTCGGTGGTAGAAGGGTTTGGGTCGGTGGTGGGAAGGCTTGGGTCGGTGGTGGAAGGGTTTGGATCGGTGGTGTGAAGATGGAGGTCTTGCTTATTCCCGGTAAGGAGGGTTGTACTTGGGGGAGGGTTGTACTTGTGGAGAGTTCTCTTTCCGGAGACAGTCATGCTTAACATGCCCAAATTGTCCGCAACCAAAACATTTTAAAATGTTGGTGGACACGTAAACTGTATATTCCTTCTGTTGATGTTGTAATTTTACGATAAGGTTTAAATCCTTCTGGGAATCTTTGAAAATCATAAACACTTGCCGCCGGAATGAGACCACGTGTCTTAAATCGTTGTTCCGTGACCCGAAGGGAATCATGGAGATACGAGACACGATGGTACCATATGGGGATAACTCTTTAATTAATACATCGTCGGATACAAATGGGGGGCAATTGGATACATCGTCGGATACAAATGGGGGGCAATTGGATATCACGACTTTTATTGCTGGGCTATCAAGTGGGGAAACCATAACAAATAAACCTGGATCGATTGTCAAACCCTGTTCGACAATTTGTGGGAAACAATCCGCGTCGGACAAAAAAAGAATGATCCGCTTGTTCATCTGCGAAGCGGCAACAACCTTGTCAATCCCAACAACACGACCGGTCGCGAGGACAACAACCTCGACACTAACCTCTCGTTCCGGAGGTACACAAAATAACCCGTGCTTACGGGTCAGGCTCTGAAAAGCCGTAAATCGAGACAGTGCAGCTGCCATGCTGGAACAGCTGCACTTACAACCCCTCCCCGACTCGGGGAGAGTGAATATCTCTTCTCTCTATATTATAAAAGAAAGTTTTTGTTTGTTTGTCTGCAAGCGCTAATCTCCTGAACAGTGAAAGATAGGAGGAAACCTCTAATACAAAAAATGTCGGGCCGGGCCCTGGGAAGGTTATCGGCTCGGTGGCGAGGCCGGTCGAAGCCCACCTCGGCTGAGCTGGGCCCATTTCACAATTAAAAGCTGAGCTGAATTATAGTAGTCAATCATCTACGGCCGGGAGTAAAAGCTGAATTATAGTAGTAAATTCATTCAAAAAGAACCAAAAATGTCGGGACGGGCCCGGTAAGGTTTTAGGCAAGCTGGCGAGGCCGGTCGAGGCCACGTCGGCCAAGCTGGGCCCATTTCACAATTAAAAGCTGAGCTGAATTATAGTAGTCATTCTTCTACGGCCGCGAGTAAATTCTGAATTATAGTAGTAAATTCATTCAAAAAGAAGCAAAAATTTCGGGACGGGCCCCGGGAAGGTTATAGGCTAGGTGGCGAGGCCGCATTGGCCGGGCTGGGCCCATTTCACAATTAAAAGCTGAGCTGAATTATAGTAGTCAATCTTCTATGGCCGCGAGTAAAAGCTGAATTATAGTAGTATGTTCATTCAAAAAGAACCAAAATGTTGGGACGGGCCACGGTAAGGTTGTAGGCAAGGTGGCGAGGCCGGTTGAGGCCGCGTCGGCTGGGCTGGGCCCATTTCGCAATTAAAAGCTGAGCTGAATTATAGTAGTCAATCTTCTACGGCCGCGAGTAAAAACTGAATTATAGTAGTAAATTCATTCAAAAAGAACCCGGGCAACACCGGGTGCTTTCAGCTAGTATAATATAATCTTCCCTACCTGAGCTCCGAGGCTGGGAAGTAAACAATCCGCCCCGATTTCCCTAACTTCGGGAAAGTGGGGCAACAAAACAAACTGAAAGAAAGGTAAACGAAAGGAAAAAAAGGAAATAGAGGTTTAAGATGAAAAAGCAAACACCGATAAGGCGACGCCCAAAAACGACGAACCCTTACCAGTAATCACCCTGTGCTCTCCAACTCTCTCTTTCCCGTCTCAAACATATAAGAGAATCACGGGGAAAACTCCACAAACAGACACAGGGACACAGAGTGGTGAACGGGGGGGAGGGGGAGGGCGGAGGGAGCAACAACACGGAGCACTCAGGGTTTCCACAAACATACGCCATGACAGTATAACCAGCACACAAACGGCCAGCAAGTGGCGATACAGAGAGAGAGAGAGAGAGAGAGAGAGAGAGGGGGGGGGGGGGGGAGGCATGAGTGGACGGTCAAGGAGGGGAAGGGAGGGGAGGGGAGGTTAAGGGAAGGGGAAAGTGGGAGGAGGTGGAGAAAAGGATGAGGTGAGGGGAAAGGAGAGAGAGGAGGGAGGAGAAGGGGGGAGGATGAAGGAGGAAGGAGGAAGGGGGTGGAGGAGGAGGGAGGAGGAGAGGGGATGAGAAAGAGAGGGGAAAGGAAGGGAAGGGCACGGGGAAGGGAGAGGTTTTGGAGGGACGAAGAGTGGAGGGTAGTGGGAGAAGGAGGGAAGGGGAGGGAAAGAGAAGGGAGGCTGGAGGCAGAGGGAGAGGAGAGAGAGAGAGAGAGGCAGGGGAGGGGAGAGGATGGAAGGGGGAAGGGGAGAGGGGAGGGCGAGAGGAGGAGGGGGGAAGGGGAGGCAGGGGGGAGGGGAGTGGAAGGGAAGGGCATGGGGAAGGGAGAGGTTTTGGAGGGACAAAGGGTGGAGGGTAGAGGGACGGGGAGGTGGAGGGAAGGGGAGTGGAAGAGAAGGGAGGCCGGAGGTGGCGAGAGAGGGAAGAGAGAGGTAGGGGAGGGGGAGAGGACAAAAGGGGGAAGGGGAAGTGAGGGGGAGGACAGGTATTATAGATGTACAGTATAGTTTACACTCCTTCTCAAACCATTTTAAAATTATTGCTGTGTGGCGGACACAAAAGCCCACTGGCGTGGTGACATCATTCCGTGCACCAAGTGGGCGGTGGCCACGCCCGAGGGGTAGGCGTGGCCTCATGATATACACCGGGCGCGCAGCCCGGAGCGCGCCAGTGTTACAGTGAGCTCCTGAAATAAAGACGCTTATAAGTTACCGCTTGTCCGCTTCCTCCTTGCTCGCAAGCAGCGCGCGTAATGCCGCGCTTTACTGGTGACCCCCTCGACGTTGGATCTGCCGGAGCGATCCTTCCACACGTGACGCCATTGCCATGGCCAACTTCATCAAACTTCCCGAATTTTGGGAGGCTCAGGCCGAAGTCTGGTTCGTCCAAGCCGAAGCCCAATTTCAGCTTCGGCGCCTCACCGGTGATGACACGCGCTATTGCCACGTCGTCGCCTCCCTCGGGCCCGGCACGGCCGCTCGAGTTGTGTCCATCCTTCGCCACCCACCAGACGGCCACAAGTACGAGGCACTCAAGCGGCTACTCCTAGCCACGTTCGGCCTCACGGACGACGCACGGGCCGACCGCCTCCTGGATCTCCCTGAGCTCGGTGACACGCGCCCGTCGGTCCGAATGGACCATATGCTGTCACTGTTGGGCGACGAAGCCCCCGGTTCTCTATTCCGGGCGCTTTTCCGTCGCCAACTTCCAGCGCAGGTTCGCCTCGCGTTGGCCGGGACCGGGCTAACGGAACCCCGAGCATTGGCAGCCGAGGCGGACAGGTACTTCGCCGCTTCGGACACGCGGGCGAGAGTCGGCGTGGCCGTCACGGCCCTCGAGGCTGATGCTGCTGATGCTGCTGATGCTGCTGTTCCACAGCATCAGCTTATACAGCATACGCAGCATGCTGATACGCACCTCGTGACCGCCGCCACACCCCGCCCACCGCCGCGGCGAAGACCGCCACCGCGGGGAAACCCGCCAACTCCACCGGCCTGGCGGAGCCAGCCGCGCTCCTCCAGCTCCACCACCTGGTGCTGGTTCCACGCCAAGTTCGGCCACGAAGCTCGGCAGTGTCATCCGCCATGCTCCTTCAACAGGTCGGGAAACGCCCGGGCCGGCGCTCAATAGTGGCGATGAGCGCCGGCCGTTCGAGCAGCCTGCTGTTCATAACGGACACCTTCTCCGGGCGCCGTTACCTGTGCGACACGGGAGCGCAGGTGAGTGTCGTTCCCGCCGGCACGTCAGACAAGCACGCCGCGGGTGGGGGCCCCGCGCTGCTTGCCGCGAACGGGACGCCCATCCGTACGTATGGAAAACGCTGCCTCTCTCTGCGGTTCAGAGGGCAGGTTTTCCGATGGACGTTCGTCACCGCCGACGTGCCCAAGGCACTGCTTGGCGCGGACTTCCTGTGCGCTAATGGGCTCCTGGTCGACGTCAAGCTCAGACGTCTTGTCCAGGCCGAGACGTTCAGCTCGCTTGCTTGTGCGTTGCCCAGCTCAACGAGCGGCTTGCCAAGCGGCTTGCCGAACGGTTCGGTTCCGGCCACGTTGGTCTGTACGCTTCCGGCAGCGGACGCATTCACCCGCCTCCTCGCCGGCTTCCCGGCCCTCACGCGGCCCACCTTCTCGGCGGGGGCCGTCAAGCACGGGGTGGCCCATCACATCCCCACCGTCGGGCCACCGGTCTACGCCCGGGCAAGCCGCCTCGAGCCGACGAAGCTGGCGGTGGCAAAAGCAGGGTTCGCTACCCTGGAGCGACTCGGCATCGTTCGGCGCTCAGAGAGCGCTTGGGCGTCGCCGCTGCACATCGTGCCGAAGCCCGGCGGGGGATGGCGACCGTGCGGGGACTATCGCCGTCTCAATGACGCCACGACTCCCGACCGCTACCCCGTCCCCCACATTCAGGACTTTTCCGCCCGTTTGGCGGGCAGGTCCTTCTTCTCGAAGGTGGACCTCATACGCGGCTACCATCAGGACCCCGTCAGGCCAGAGGACGTCCCGAAGACGGCGGTCATCACGCCATTCGGACTCTTCGAGTTCCTGCGCATGCCCTTCGGTCTGAAGAATGCGGCTCAGGCGTTCCAGCGACTGATGGACAGCGTCCCGCGCGACTTGGATTTTGTCTACGTCTACCTGGACGATATCCTCGTCGCCAGCGCGTCCCGCGAAGAGCACCTACGCCACCTCCGCACGCTCTTCGAACGCCTGGGCCAGCATGGCCTGATTGTGAACCCTGCAAAGTGCCGGTTCGGCGCCGCCATAACCGATTTTCTGGGGCACCGTGTCACCAGGCACGGAGCCGTCCCCCTGCCGGCCAAGGTGGAGGCGGTGAAGGGGTTTCCGCGCCCCCGCACGATCAGAGGGCTGCAGGAGTTCCTGGGCATGGTGAACTTTTACCATCCGTTCCTGCCCCGTATCGCCCAGCTCCTGCGCCCCCTGCACGAAGCTCTCCGAGGTAAGCCGGGCAAAGGCGATGTTACCTGGACCGAGCAGATGGACACGGCGTTCACGGGCGCGAAGCTCGCCTTGGCTAACGCCACCATGCTCGCGCACCCGGCGCCCGATGCACCGATCGCCCTCACCACCGATGCCTCGGACTACGCGGTGGGCGCGGTGCACGAGCAATGGGTGCGTGGAGCTTGGCAACCGATGGCGTTCTTTAGCCGGCAGCTTCGCCTGCCCGAACGCCGTTACAGTACCTTCGACCGCGAGTTGCTCGGGCTTCACTTGGCGGTCAGGCACTTCCGCCATCTGCTCGAGGGCCGTGCATTCACTGCCTTCGTCGACCACAAGCCGCTGATCTTCGTGATGGGCAAGGTCACCGAGCCGTGGTCGGCCCGGCAGCAGCGTCACCTCTCGGCCGTGTCCAAGTACACGACGGACATCCAGCACGTCGCGGGGAAGGACAACCCGGTGGCGGATTGCCTTTCCCGGGCCGTCGCCCACGCAGTCCACCTCGGCATCGACTATGCCCGGATGGCAGCGGACCAGGCCGCTGACCCCGACGTCCAGGCCTTGCGGACCGCCGTCACGGACCTCCGCGTCACCGAGGTGCCGTTCGACGGCGCGGGCGCGGCCCTCTTGTGTGACGTCTCCCTCGGGCGTCCTCGCCCCATCGTGCCCGCGGGCTGGCAGCGCCAGGTGTTTGACGCCATCCACGGCCTGTCCCACCCGGGCGCGAGGGCCTCCCAAAGGCTGATCGCCGACAAGTTCGTCTGGCATGGCCTCCGGAAGGCCGTCCGCGGCTGGGCCAGGACGTGCCTCGCGTGCCAGCGCGCCAAGGTGCACCGGCACACCCAGGCCCCGTTGGCCCCGTTCACGGTGCCGGAACGCCGGTTTGACCACGTCCACGTGGACCTGGTGGGACCTCTGCCCCCCTCGCGGGGTTTCACCTACGTCCTCACCATGGTGGACCGCACCACCCGGTGGCCGGAGGCCGTGCCCTTGGCGTCGACAACGGCGGCCGATGTCACGCAGGCTTTCATCGCCACCTGGGTCGCCTGGTTCGGCGCCCCCTCAGACATCTCGTCTGACCGCGGCCCCCAGTTCACCTTGGAGCTCTGGGGGGCAGTCGCGCAGGGGCTCGGGGTCCGGCTGCACCGAACCACGGCCTACCACCCCCAGGCTAACGGCCTGTGTGAGCGATTTCACCGCTCATTGAAGGCCGCGCTCCGGGCCACCCTGCGCGACGGCGGCTGGGTCGACAGGCTCCCCTGGGTCCTGCTGGGCCTCCGGACGGCGCCCAAGGAGGA
Organism: Myxine glutinosa; assembly: GCF_964187855.1. Taxonomy (NCBI): domain Eukaryota; kingdom Metazoa; phylum Chordata; class Myxini; order Myxiniformes; family Myxinidae; genus Myxine; species Myxine glutinosa. Next base: position 18,990,815 of record NC_136270.1, on the reverse strand, counting down.
CCTGCGCGCATCCGCGGCGGAGTTGGTCTTCGGGCAACCGCTGCGGGTGCCGGGCGAGTTCCTCCCCAACTCCACGGCACCATGGTCCGCGGCACAGCAGCGCTCCGCTCTGCAAGAGACCGCCCAGAGGTTCGCCCCGGTGCCAACGGCATGCCACGGGCACCCACCGACGCACGTCACCCCGGAGCTTCGCACGGCGGAGTACGTCTTCGTCCGCCACGATGCCCACCGGACACCACTGCGGCCCCCATACGACGGGCCTTTCCGCGTGCTGGAGACCGGGGCGAAGCACTTCACCCTGGACATCGGCGGTACTCCTGACCGCGTTTCGGTAGACCGCCTCAAGCCGGCCCACCTCGACGTGGACCATCCACCGCCAGTGGCCCGACCCCCACGTCGGGGCCACCCCCCTGCGGGCGGACCCCCGGCACCGCCCAGCCCCGCCGCCACGCCGCCCCCCGGTCCTGCACCCATCCCAGGGGCAGCCAGGGGCATCCCACCTGGCATCCCTGCACCCCGGATGCCGCCGATCGCCAGGGGGCGCTTCGGCCGGGTCATTCTTCTGCCCCGCAAACTGGCCCTCCAGGTGCGCGGGAATTCTGGGGGGGCGCGTGTGGCGGACACAAAAGCCCACTGGCGTGGTGACATCATTCCGCGCACCAAGTGGGCGGTGGCCACGCCCGAGGGGTAGGCGTGGCCTCATGATATACACCGGGCGCGCAGCCCGGAGCGCGCCAGTGTTACAGTGAGCTCCTGAAATAAAGACGCTTATAAGTTACCGCTTGTCCGCTTCCTCCTTGCTCGCAAGCAGCGTGCGTAACGCCGCGCTTTAGCTGAATGTTTAATAGAGATCAAAACCTTTCTTAAAATCCCTTTTTAAAGTCGATCTCCCACTTGAGAATGGCAATAATTATTTGGCAATATAGCACAATGCCCAGTATTGTGGATCATTAATACTCGGCTTGCTATGTTTAGTTATAAACAGGTGCAGACACTATACCTGGGGCATTGTCATGCCACAACGACTTGTTGTTTATTCGTGATTTGTCCAGACAGTTTTGGCAGATTTCATCCGGTTAACATTTCAAAACATCAAAATTAATTTGTTTCAAAGAAACAACGTCAAAACATGAAGGCAAACACTTGGATTACTGATTGTCCATCAGTGAAGCAACAACGAATTGATTATGTGCGTACGCTTGTCCCTCATGATAAGGAACGAAAGTAAAGATAGATTCCTTATGCAATTTCTGCATTTATTTATTTGAGCGCTCAGGTGGTTCAAAAAGTTATCGGAACGAGATTATTCCCAATAGTCGAGGAAAGGGCAACTTTCATGTATGTTTTTTAACATGTAGAAATTAGGTACAGAATAGATAATTAAAAATAATTGAGGCCCATGGCCTTGGCAGAAATTCGAGGCACTCACAACAAGTCGATACACGTTTCACGGCACGAATCAATTCTGGACAAATTGTCACACCTTTGCAGGTGGCAGGGATTTATAACTTGTTCAAGGGGCGGCGATAATTGACCTACGATCATCATGAGAGAGAGACTTGACGTTCAGCATTTAAACAGATCAGAGAACGGACAATCGCCATAAGCTGGCATCCTTCTTAGGAAATGCACCGTTGAATGTAGTGATAAAGAAGGCATTGTTTGACCTTGCTGGCATCCAGAGTGCCCCGGGAAGTGACGTCACTTCCCCTAAGCTCAGTGGCGGTGTTTGGTTCAGCTAACAGTCCTGTGCTGTATCTCGTGTATTCATTCAACTGTATGTCCTTGTGTGTGAGATTGAGATGTTTGTGTGGCAGCTCCACAACAAGTGTCAGATCCTGGAAAATATCCGGGTTGAGTCAAAAAAATTTTAACTAGCTCCACGCAGGAATTTACTTCCTGTTTATTACAAAAAATATATATATGTATATATATATATATATATATATATATATACATGCATATATATATTTTGTTACATTTGTGGGTGGTGGATCATGAAATACCTTAGTCCAGATAGAATTGTATTAATGAGCGTGCCCCAAATGTCGCGAAGAAGACACGAAGAACCTTCATTTAACTATGTAGGGAATCCGTTAGGCCGCATGTCCGATGAGATCGTATATGTGTCTCCATGCGAGGGGTGGAGCTGTGCTAATGAGGTAGGGCTTAAGAATAATCCCCAGTGTGTAATTGCCCTTGTGATTTTTCTCTTCGTTATTATAAAGCACACTCGGCCAGCCTCGACTTCGGCACATTTTAACACCGACAAGCCCGACAGAAACACATCACATTTGCTGATCAGCAGTGGAACCCCGCCCCATAATGTTTTCAATGGGCATCAAGAAAGGCCGTGAGGCCCCGCCCCAAAAGGAACTATTGGTCATGGCAATGAACTTCAGTGGTGGGGCGCGGGGAATGGTTCAATGGTGATGTCAGCGAAAAGAGGGGAGGGTGCGCCCCCCTCTCTCTCTCTCTTGGTTGTGACTTTGGTCAAGGGTGGTCACGTTTTGCCTGTGTGGGCGCCTGTGAGGAGATCTGTGAAAGCTTTTGGTGCTTTTTGGGAGCTTTTCAAGTGGAAGGGAGGAGGTTTTGTGGGCTGTGTGGTTTTTCGGAGGCCGCGAGCTACCGGAAGGAGGTCGTCCTGTCTGCTTGTTTCATGCCGGTGGTTGCTAAGGGCATGGTGCCACCACCATCTTGTGCAATTCCCATGCGGTGGCATCGAGCTTCAACGACCACCAAGCTCCCAAAGTGCTTTTCGAGACCAGAGCTGAGTGCCGGCAGAAACATTATTTATTTTTATTTTATCATTGTCTGTATATGAGTCCATATGGAGGGTCCCTCATTTAGGAATTTTAGATTTTTACCGTACATTTCTTTGTTATCCTGGCATTTATTTTCATTAAATCCTTATTTGTTGCATTTCCAATCTCTTGTCCTGTACGTTTATTTGTTTGTCTTTCGAGGACTGAACCCCGTCGCGTCCGTCTGTTCAATTAAGACAACTAGACCTCCGTTCCTCTGCATTGCACGCCAAAAAGAGATAACACCGCCATAGTTTGGGTAAATACCTCGGAGTTAAATACCTCGGAGCTCGGTCGGCCATCCATCACCCTGTGGTCTTCACTGCAGGGTAGACACATGACAACTGGTGTCAAATAGTGGGGGATTCGGACCCAGCGGACAATCAGTGTCCGAGGATTGCAAGTTCGACACCCGCTGAGGGCAAATTGTGCCCAGCATTTGGAATCAACATTTTTAACGGTTGTCTTTCTCTCGTCGAGGGGGAGGTAATCGCAGCGACCGGGTGTCCAAATTTTAGTTGATTGGTGTCGGGAAAGAGCGCAAGGCAGCGCGTCGCTAAATTTTAATGAAAAATTTTCTGAGGTAAATTATGCGCACGTGGGAACTGCCGGTCAGTACGTAGGCGGACATGAACAAAATGGCCGAACAGATGGAGGGTCCCGAAGAGCACAGAAATGAGTCGGAGGTAGAGGGATTGGAGAATAGGATTGAAACCTCCCCTGTTCCTGAGCGATTAAATGAGGAACCATATCCGATGACTTTCCAGGCCTTGCTCGAATAAACGACGAAGGCACTGAGTGAACGAAGGAAAGGAGAATTGATGAAACTATTGAAGACCCCAAGGAATGAAGTGAAGAAAATGAAAATATGGGTACACAAGGGGAAATGCTATAAGGCAAATGGCCCTTGTGAAAAAATTTATGCTCAGAATGATCATGGGGAACGATTGGAAAGCAAAATTAAGGGAATGGAAAATATAATTGATAGATTGGAGGGAAAGATAGAGGGAATGAATGAACAAATGAGTGAACAAGGGGATGAAATGAGGGAAATGAATAACCGATTGGAAGGCAAACTTGGGGGAATAGCTCAAGAACTGGGGGAACGAATTGACAAAGTAGCGGGGAAAGAGATGACACTGAAAATTGAAGAGGGTGAAACCCAGGCTGATAAAATTAGGGCACAGGAGAGGGAATGATTGGAAGTAAATAGGGCATGTTCGAAAGTAAATAGGGAATGTTCGGAAGTAAATGGGAAGTGTTTATTAAATGAGGACCTGGAAGGCTGTCGGATCTGCGTGGATGCCAGAATGCACTAGCAGGGAGAGGAATTTGAATTTGTGCAGCACCAGGACGGTGATTCGGAGCAAGAGGTGGAGGAAATATGAGAGGCCCGTGGAATGGAACCGGAGCGGTTGTTGATAGATAAAGACCTGTTGATTGGGGATGACAATGATTTGACACAGGAGCGGCTGAAGACCTGGGATAATACCATTGAGGAGGAGATTGCTCGGGTCCAACAGATTCTGGGATATGATGTGTCGGTCCCGTAAATATCCGCAGGACGAGATTAAAGTGACCGGGGGGGACCCTTACCGCGAGGCACATTTGGGCACCAGAGGCTCCAAAATTGAATACCCAGCTGGGGGATTGGGGGGGAGGGCGTGTTTTAGCCCCGAGCTGGACTCGGATATGGAGGAGTCGGGAAATAGAGCCTCGGAAAAAGCGATCCCCATAGTATAGTGAATTTGGAACAGCTGCAGGGAGGGGCAGAAAAACCCAAAGAAGGGGTTGTAACCTGCAGCTGCGTTTGGGCACACAAGGCCAACGTTTTTAAAAGGAATTTTCAAATGAAATTTAAATGGCAGTTTAATTTGGAACAGCCTTGGAGGGAATTGGTCCCCAGGCTGCGGAAGTTGGACCAGGAGAGGTCATTGTGGTCAGCCTCGTGGGAAATTGCCCCACTTAGAAATTGAATAATGCCAGCCAGCTGGGGGGCTGCGCTGGCAATATTTGGACATGGGGTCCGACCATGGATGTCGTGGTATGACCCGGGTCCCACGGGGAGTCTGGTGGAGTGTGGTGTCCCTTCTCCATCGGGGCGCCATCCGAGCGAGTGTCTCGGGCCGACAGGGTTGCCGTACCCTGGAGGGGGTAGATACCTCCGGGGTCCGAAGTAATTTCTCACAGGCACCTGGTATGGGGTATCATGAGGACCACTAGGGGGAGGTGTTGCAGGTCGCGCTTTGATGGTGGCACCACGGATGGCCAACAAGGGCCTGATGTGATGACCGCCTGGGCATGCGGCCTGGCAGTCCCTCCCTGAGACTCTGGGACAGCCAGCATGAGGTGACCTGCCATGCTGTGCTGGTCTATGGATTAAGCTCGATTCGAATGGGCAGGAATGGATTATAGCCCACCAGACAACCATTGGGGCATCTGTGGAACATGATGGTGTGAACATGATCTTCCACAGATGATCTGTTGTGATTTGTGGACTCTCGGCTTGGGAAGAGAGCCATGGGATTTAATCGGGAATTTGGAACGATCCGAGCATATGGGGCCATGCTCAGATGGCAAGTGTTTGGAGAAGCACCCTTCATTGGTGAAATTAGGGAATTGTGAAATATAATTGGCACAGGCAATCTGATCGTTAGATGTAAATTTAAGGGTGAATCTTGAGAATATGCCAGGTGGACACTGAAAGCAGTGACACCATTATTGATCCAGGTGTGTTATACCAAAGTGTTGGAGGCTGGGATGAAATTGATAGGTTAGCAGGGCACAGTCTTCAACTGGCCGCAGGGGCGACGGCACCAATATCTGGATGCGGGTTATGGAGTTTGGAGTGGGGCAGTCTGGAGGTCAACGTGGTGCAATGGGTGGCTGAGGTGTGTGGACCATGTCTTTTGGGTTGATCTCCGGGTAGAGCATGGCCGTCAGCTAGACCCTGAGTGTGGTCAAGTGTGGGTGGGCACTGGGGGCTGCATGTGGGTGGACTGGGGGATGTGAGAGGTGCAAAGGACGTGGTGTGGATGCCACGCACTGCGACCGTGTCCCCCAGGTCCGAGGCCTTGGGAATGGCGGAGTTGGCAGCAGGGGCTAACCACATTGGCCAGCTTGGGCTAGTGGAGCCATGTTCCTCCCAGGGGGCCGAAGGATGGATGATGGGTCGCACCCTTATGGACATTCATGGGCCATGTTGGCATTTCGGCTGCTCAACTTACCCAATGGCCCTTGCAATATTTGGAGGGGCGGAGCTGTCGTAGCCAAATGTAGTGGTGTAGTAAAGGTCACCGGAGGAGGCGGATACACATACTTGCGAAGATAAAAACGGAATTTTGGAAAAATGTATTGGCCCCATGGGAATTTGAAATTCGGTAGGATGGATGGGGGGGCTGTGTTACATTTATGGGGAGTAGGCAATGCAATACCTTAGTCCAGGTAGAATTGTATTCGCGATGAAGAAGAAGAACTCCCATGTACAAGAAGTAGGGAATCCATCAGACCGGATGTCGCGTAAGTGTATCTTTGTCCATATGACGAGGGGTGGGGTTGTGTTAATTAGTTAGGGATTAATGGTGGAAAAGGTGGAAAAGTTTCTGTCACCCCTCGACTCTGATTCTGCAACTGGACCTGACGGCATCAGCCCACGGGTCCTAAAATCCTGTTCTTCCGCTCTTTAACTCCCTCTCTCTGTTCTCTTCACCCTCTCTTTTGCTCAAGGTCATCTGCCATCTGCTTGGAAATCTGCCAACATTACCGCTTTGCACAAAAAAGGTGCAAAAACAGATCCCAGCAACTACAGACCAATCAGCCTTCTCCCAATTATCAGCAAAGTCATGGAATCCATCATTGCTTCAGATATGAAATCTTTCCTCTTCTCCAATGGCTTGATCTCTGATCATCAATTTGGTTTCAGACCTGGTCACTCTACTCTGGACATGCTGCTTCTGCTTTCTCAACAATGGATGGAGGTCCTCAATGCCAAACATGAAATTAGAGCTGTCTCCCTTGACATATCACGTGCCTTCGATACGGTCTGGCACCCCGCTCTGCTCACCAAACTCTCCTCTTTTGGTATCCATGGAAATCTCCACGCATGGCTGGCGGACTTCCTCTCTAGTCGTAGTCAACATGTGGCCCTGAATGGGTTTCTCTCATCTCCTCTTCCTGTTCAGGCTGGAGTTCCCCAAGGCAGTGTTCTGGGCCCTGTGCTTTTTCTGGTCTTAATCAATGATCTCTCTGACTCTCTTGAAAATCCTCTGTATCTCTTTGCTGATGACTCTACTCTCTGTCGCTCCATTCTTCATCCCTCAGATCGGCAGTCTGCAGCCTCCTCACTCTCTGCAGACCTGGACAAAATCACAGACTGGGCAAATAAGTGGAACATGTCTTTCAATCCTGACAAATCTCACACTCTTACGATGTCTCTCCGAAAAGACCGACTGGACAACCCTCCCATCCACTTTCTGAATAATCCTCTCCAAGAAGTTCTGTCACTCAAGCTTTTGGGTCTCACTATCTGCCATGATCTTTCCTGGGAAAACCACATTTCAAATCTGGCCTCCAAAGCCAGTCGCCGACTGGGCATCCTCCGTCGTGCGAAGTCCTGCCTTGGCACACCTGAGCTCCTCACCACATACAAGGCTTTCATCCACAGCTCAATGGAATACTGCTCTCCCCTCTGGGCTGGTGCTCCTGCCTCACACCTAGCTCGTCTTCACGCTGTTGAAACCAAAGCATTCAGAATCATTGGAATCTCCCGCAATGAAGCTAACTCCAAGGGCCTCTCACTCACTCACTGCAGACAGGTTGGTGGTCTTTCCGTCTTCTACAGACTCCTCTCTGGCCTTGCCGCCCCCCACCCCCCAGCTCTCTCTGGGCTCTGTCCCGCAAATATTCCTACAGGTCGCACAAGATCTGCCTGCAACCCTCTTATGGTTAAACTGCCAAAATCAAGACTCTCTGCTCACCTTCACTACTTCATTCCTCTTTTCTCCCGCCTCTGGAACAAACTCCCTCACTCTCTTCAATCCCACTCCACCCTCCAGGTCTTTAAAACAGCTGTTCACCACCATCTCTTATCTTCCCCCATCCAAAACCTTGATCTTTTCTACCTCCACGAATTTCACCCCAATTCCACTTTTTTGAAATACCAACTTATTTCCTGGACGTCCTTGGTGTCCTTGTGTTTTATACTTCTCCCAGCCCCCCCCTTCCCACGCCTCCTCCCCCCAAGCCCGCTCCCTCCCACACATCTCCCTGCTCTTAAATGTTGTGTGCTCTCAAGTGTTTGTGTGCTTCCCCTTCTCTTGTCTTCCGCTCCCTCTTTTTATATATTTTGTTTGTCTGGTTGATTTGTTTGTGAAGTAAATGTTAGCTCTTTCACGAGCCTCGATTCAGTATACAAAAAAAAAAAAAAGAGGTAAATTCCCTGTATGTAAATCGCCTCTGTACTTTTCCCCTGTTCCTTATGACAAGACACACACACTACCAGCAAGAAATCGGCACGCAATAACATTAAATTAAAAAAACCAGAATAGGATATTGAACAATACCGCTGGCGCTGCTAGCCGCCACATCATAACACCAAGTAGGCAGGTCCGTGAGGCCACGCCCTGAAGAACAGTGATTGGCTGGGGTACCATGGAGCGATGAGATGGTGCTCGAGGATAGGAGCATGGCGTGACGTCGTCGGATTATGAAAGAGCTCTGGGTACAAAAGACTTGGGTCCCGACATTTTCGCTTTCTCCGGGCTGGCCTCCATTATGAGCAGTTGTATTATGAGCATTATGAGCAGTTGTATTATGAGCATTATGAGCTGGTCTCCGGTTCGTCCCGTGCAGATGGTAAGTAGGGAAGGCGGGGGCTCTCCGCGTGTCATTTGGCGCACGGAAGTTAATACGGGGTGATTTGGTAGGGAGCGGACTTCGGCAGTTAGCGGTGATCACTGGCGGCTATTGCTGCGTTTACTCACGTGGCTGAGGTAGGCGCTATTTGCCACCGGTGCGTCTGGTTGCCTTTCCTTCGGCACGTATGTTATACTTGAGATATAGTGCAATGCCTCCAAAGCGAGCGCTGTGATTCAAGTTCTCCAAAGTCCTCTTGATCAACAAGTCCTCTCACGTGCGCTCTCCCCTTGCGAGTCCTCTCGTGCAAATCAGTCCTCCGCTTCAGTCCTCTGATAAGTCCTTTTCTCTGCGAGACCTTCAAGTCCTCCCTTCTCTGCGAGTCCTCTCGTGCAAATCAGTCCTTCGCTTCAGTCCTCAAAGGGCTTTGTGCAATCACTTATATAGGCACGCCCCGCGAACCCTCAAGAACTCACCAGAACCGACTCTCCACGCCCGCTCACGCCATGCCATTAGAGCCCTGGTTGGTTGGTGGCTCTTACCGTCATCGCCTCTGACGCGCTGCCTTGACGCCGCCCCACCCCGACCCCGCGCTCCTCCTCCTTCTCAGGCCTACCTCGTGTTACTCGACTAGTGAGCGAGCAAAGGGCAGCAAAGTGGTGGGCAGCCAAAGCGCAACAAATGCTGTGGGCAGCCAAAGCGTAACAAATGCTGTGGGCAGCCAAATGGGGCGCGGGATCAATTATGCCCATGGAGGTGGAACTTGGAGGGTGGACGCAAAATGACTGGGACCTAAACTCATGTCTTTACACAACGCAGATATTACTAGGGGAAATGGCCTATACTTACACATACTATGACATAACTAATACTACAGGTGGCCTACGTGTTGCTCGTGGACTATGGGGGGGGGGGGGGCGGAGGGGGCAACCCTTTAACCTTTAATGATCAATATGTGCCAATCTCAAAACCGTAGCAATATATTGTTACAGACGCGGCTTAGATGTTATTTACCGAGCGGTTTGGTATGACCACGTCTGCACAAGTTACCCGATTATACCCGAACGTTGACTAATCGCGCTACGCTAGATCAATGAAGGAAAAGACACACGGCTGGAATTAAAATGACACGACACCAGGGATACGGTTCTCAAGACCTCCGGAGGAGATTATATTAAGGCGGAAGGTTAGATTACAACTACAAGAGGGACATCATAGAAAAACAGGCACTTAGACACACTTATATTAACCCCAACAGACGACAGATAAACGGGACAAAAGGCTGACTCACACGGGGATTGATGGCAAGGAAAGCGGGTATTCGATGGCCAGCACAAGGTGCACCTTGTGCTCAGGGACAGGATAGCGCGGCCCAAAAGATGCAGGAGGTCTCTCAGCGCTCGGAGGTGGCTCTCTTGTCTTCTCAAGGCTCAAGCTCGGGGCGCATCTGACCTCACATCCGGTACGTCGCTGCGTATATCCGGCGGGGAGTGACACGCCCTCGGCTCGTTAGCTCCGCCCCAGATGGAATCGGCTCGTTGCTTCTCATTGGGTGCATGCGGGGGGGTTACCGGCTCCGCCCTTGACGAGGGGCTGACAGGGAGCCCCTTCGTGGTAACCCCGTGGAGCGCATGGTCATGGCGGCTAACCGAGCTGGTGGGAGGACGCACACTCCCCCCGCGCGCCGTGGTTGTAGTTGTTGTTGTAGTTGTTGTTGTTGTTGTTGTTGTTTGGGGAAGAAGATGGAAGGAGGTATGGGAAGGTCCTAAACTCACTACTGGTGCCATATAATCACATTCTGGTGCAACGAAGAGTCAGAATTAATGGAAAGGAGTCCTTAACTGACATAGACTAAGAATAACTAGCAAGATGTCCGAAAGTTGTCTACGTGTGATGCGGTGGACCTGGGCACGACATTTAATGGGGGAAAAAGGGGAAGGTCGGTTCTACAGAGTGTTGTTTACAGACAATGGGACTAGGGAATGGGGGATTGGGGATAGTTGGGGAGTATTGGGGAAATAGGGGAATATTTACAAGCGGATATGGAGGCCAAATTCCATATTCGCAACAATATATACATATATATATATATGTTGGAACCCATCTGTGGATTGGTCCCATCGGCCGATGGGTCTGACCCGTTTGCGGATCCGCAGATGGGCGACCCATCTGTGGATGCACGAGAAATGACAATGCCGATGGGTCTGCGCCATCTGCGGATGTGTTGTTGTTCACCTTGAAGGAATGTGTATGCATCAATGGTGGATG